>NC_058523.1:561665764-561794515 GCF_904849725.1 Hordeum vulgare subsp. vulgare | reverse complement strand
CTAATCGGACCCCGGGGTTCCCGAAACGTGCGGATGACAGCGGGACCCAAAATCAGTGAGTAATAGCATACAAAACCGGCCAAAATAGACCAAAATTGTGAGTTTCGACGAGTTCCCCGTAACCGGACCCCGAGGTTCCCGAAACGTTTGGATCGCAGCGGCAACCAGAAGTACTGAGTAATAGCATACAAAACTGGTGAGAATAGGCCAAAACTGCGAGTTTTCATGAGTTCCACGTAATCGGACCCCGGGGTTCCCGAAACGTTCGGATCACAGCGGGACCCAAAATCAGTGAGTAATAGCATACAAAACTGGCCAAAATACACCAAAACTGTGAGCTTCGACTAGTTCCCCGTAACTGGACCCCGGGGTTCCCGAAACGTTTGGATCGCAGCGGCAACCAAAAGCAGTGAGTAATAGCATACAAAACTGGCCAAAATAGGCCAAAACTGCGAGTTTTCATGATTTCCACGTAATCGGACCCCGGGGTTCCCAAAACGTTCGGATCACAGCGGGACCCAAAATCAGTGAGTGATAGCATACAAAACTGGCCACAATAGACCAAAAGTACG
The DNA here is from genome assembly GCF_904849725.1 of Hordeum vulgare subsp. vulgare. Taxonomy (NCBI): domain Eukaryota; kingdom Viridiplantae; phylum Streptophyta; class Magnoliopsida; order Poales; family Poaceae; genus Hordeum; species Hordeum vulgare. Next base: position 561,793,943 of record NC_058523.1, on the reverse strand, counting down.
AGTTTTGAAGAGTTCCCCGTAACCGGACCCCGGGGTTCCCGAAACGTTTGGATCGGAGCGGCAAACAAAATCAGTGAGTAATAGCATACAAAACTGGTCGGCATAGGCCAAAACTGCGAGGTTTGACAAGTTCCACGTAACCGGACCCCAGGGTTCCCGAAACATTCGTATCGCAGCGGGATCCAACCTCAGTGAGTAATAGCATACAAAACTGGCGGGAATAGGCCAAAACTGCGAGTTTTGATGAGTTCCACCTAATCGGACCCCGGGGTTCCCGAAACGTGCGGATGACAGCGGGACCCAAAATCAGTGAGTAATAGCATACAAAACCGGTTAAAATAGACCAAAATTGTGAGTTTCGACGAGTTCCCCGTAACCGGACCCCGAGGTTCCCGAAAGTTTGGATCGCAGCGGCAACCAGAAGTAGTCAGTAATAGCATACAAAACTGGCGAGAATAGGCCAAAACTGCGAGTTTTCTTGAGTTCCACGTAATCGGACCCCGGGGTTCCCGAAACGTTCGAATCACAGCGGGACCCAAAATCAGTGAGTAATAGCATACAAAACTGGCCAAAATACACCAAAACTATGAGCTTCGACGAGTTCCCCGTAACTGGACCCCGGGGTTCCCGAAACTTTGGATCGCAGCGGCAACCAAAAGCAGTGAGTAATAGCATACAAAACTGGCCAAAATAGGCCAAAACTGCGAGTTTTCATGATTTCCACGTAATCGGACCCCGGGTTTCCCAAAACGTTCGGATCATAGCGGGTCCCAAAATCAGTGAGTGATAGCATACCAAACTGGCCACAATAGACCAAAAGTACGAGTTTTGAAGAGTTCCCCGTAACCGGACCCCGGGGTTCCCGAATCGTTTGGATCGGAGCGGCAAACAAAATCAGTGAGTAATAGCATACAAAACTGGTCGGCATAGGCCAAAACTGCGAGGTTTGACAAGTTCCACGTCACCGGGCCCCAGGGTTCCCGAAACATTCGTATCGCAGCGGGATCCAAACTCAGTGAGCTATAGCATACAAAACTGGCGGGAATAGGCCAAAACTGCGAGTTTTGCTGAGTTCCACGTAATCAGACCCCGGGGTTCCCGAAACGTGCGGATGACAGCGGGACCCAAAATCAGTGAGTAATAGCATACAAAACTGGCCAAAATAGGCCAAAACTGCGAGTTTTCATGATTTCCACGTAATCGGACCCCGGGGTTCCCAAAACGTTCGGATCACAGCGGGACCCAAAATCAGTGAGTGATAGCATACAAAACTTGCCACAATAGACCAAAAGTACGAGTTTTGAAGAGTTCCCCGTAACCGGACCCCGGGGTTCCCGAAGCATTTGGATCGGAGCGGCAAACAAAATCAGTGAGTAATAGCATACAAAACTGGTCGGCATAGGCCAAAACTGCGAGGTTCGACAAGTTCCACGTAACCGGACCCCAGGGTTCCCGAAACATTCGTATCGCATCGGGATCCAACCTAAGTGAGTAATAGCGTACAAAACTGGCGGGAATAGGCCAAAACTGCAAGTTTTGATGAGTTCCACCTAATCGGACCCCGGGGTTCCCGAAACGTGCGGATGACAGCGGGACCCAAAATCAGTGAGTAATAGCATACAAAACCGGCCAAAATAGACCAAAATTGTGAGTTTCGACGAGTTCCCCGTAACCGGACCCCGAGGTTCCCGAAACGTTTGGATCGCAGCGGCAACCAGAAGTACTGAGTAATAGCATACAAAACTGGTGAGAATAGGCCAAAACTGCGAGTTTTCATGAGTTCCACGTAATCGGACCCCGGGGTTCCCGAAACGTTCGGATCACAGCGGGACCCAAAATCAGTGAGTAATAGCATACAAAACTGGCCAAAATACACCAAAACTGTGAGCTTCGACTAGTTCCCCGTAACTGGACACCGGGGTTCCCGAAACGTTTGGATCGCAGCGGCAACCAAAAGCAGTGAGTAATAGCATACAAAACTGGCCAAAATAGGCCAAAACTGCGAGTTTTCATGATTTCCACGTAATCGGACCCCGGGGTTCCCAAAACGTTCGGATCACAGCGGGACCCAAAATCAGTGAGTGATAGCATACAAAACTGGCCACAATAGACCAAAAGTACGAGTTTTGAAGAGTTCCCCGTAACCGGACCCCGGGGTTCCCGAAACGTTTGGATCGGAGCGGCAAACAAAATCAGTGAGTAATAGCATACAAAACTGGTCGGCATAGGCCAAAACTGCGAGGTTTGACAAGTTCCACGTAACCGGACCCCAGGGTTCCCGAAACATTCGTATCGCAGCGGGATCCAACCTCAGTGAGTAATAGCATACAAAACTGGCGGGAATAGGCCAAAACTGCGAGTTTTGATGAGTTCCACCTAATCGGACCCCGGGGTTCCCGAAACGTGCGGATGACAGCGGGACCCAAAATCAGTGAGTAATAGCATACAAAACCGGTTAAAATAGACCAAAATTGTGAGTTTCGACGAGTTCCCCGTAACCGGACCCCGAGGTTCCCGAAAGTTTGGATCGCAGCGGCAACCAGAAGTAGTCAGTAATAGCATACAAAACTGGCGAGAATAGGCCAAAACTGCGAGTTTTCTTGAGTTCCACGTAATCGGACCCCGGGGTTCCCGAAACGTTCGAATCACAGCGGGACCCAAAATCAGTGAGTAATAGCATACAAAACTGGCCAAAATACACCAAAACTATGAGCTTCGACGAGTTCCCCGTAACTGGACCCCGGGGTTCCCGAAACTTTGGATCGCAGCGGCAACCAAAAGCAGTGAGTAATAGCATACAAAACTGGCCAAAATAGGCCAAAACTGCGAGTTTTCATGATTTCCACGTAATCGGACCCCGGGTTTCCCAAAACGTTCGGATCATAGCGGGTCCCAAAATCAGTGAGTGATAGCATACCAAACTGGCCACAATAGACCAAAAGTACGAGTTTTGAAGAGTTCCCCGTAACCGGACCCCGGGGTTCCCGAATCGTTTGGATCGGAGCGGCAAACAAAATCAGTGAGTAATAGCATACAAAACTGGTCGGCATAGGCCAAAACTGCGAGGTTTGACAAGTTCCACGTCACCGGGCCCCAGGGTTCCCGAAACATTCGTATCGCAGCGGGATCCAAACTCAGTGAGCTATAGCATACAAAACTGGCGGGAATAGGCCAAAACTGCGAGTTTTGCTGAGTTCCACGTAATCAGACCCCGGGGTTCCCGAAACGTGCGGATGACAGCGGGACCCAAAATCAGTGAGTAATAGCATACAAAACTGGCCAAAATAGGCCAAAACTGCGAGTTTTCATGATTTCCACGTAATCGGACCCCGGGGTTCCCAAAACGTTCGGATCACAGCGGGACCCAAAATCAGTGAGTGATAGCATACAAAACTTGCCACAATAGACCAAAAGTACGAGTTTTGAAGAGTTCCCCGTAACCGGACCCCGGGGTTCCCGAAGCATTTGGATCGGAGCGGCAAACAAAATCAGTGAGTAATAGCATACAAAACTGGTCGGCATAGGCCAAAACTGCGAGGTTCGACAAGTTCCACGTAACCGGACCCCAGGGTTCCCGAAACATTCGTATCGCATCGGGATCCAACCTAAGTGAGTAATAGCGTACAAAACTGGCGGGAATAGGCCAAAACTGCAAGTTTTGATGAGTTCCACCTAATCGGACCCCGGGGTTCCCGAAACGTGCGGATGACAGCGGGACCCAAAATCAGTGAGTAATAGCATACAAAACCGGCCAAAATAGACCAAAATTGTGAGTTTCGACGAGTTCCCCGTAACCGGACCCCGAGGTTCCCGAAACGTTTGGATCGCAGCGGCAACCAGAAGTACAGAGTAATAGCATACAAAACTGGTGAGAATAGGCCAAAACTGCGAGTTTTCATGAGTTCCACGTAATTGGACCCCGGGGTTCCCGAAACGTTCGGATCACAGCGGGACCCAAAATCAGTGAGTAATAGCATACAAAACTGGCCAAAATACACCAAAACTGTGAGCTTCGACTAGTTCCCCGTAACTGGACACCGGGGTTCCCGAAACGTTTGGATCGCAGCGGCAACCAAAAGCAGTGAGTAATAGCATACAAAACTGGCCAAAATAGGCCAAAACTGCGAGTTTTCATGATTTCCACGTAATCGGACCCCGGGGTTCCCAAAACGTTCGGATCACAGCGGGACCCAAAATCAGTGAGTGATAGCATACAAAACTGGCCACAATAGACCAAAAGTACGAGTTTTGAAGAGTTCCCCGTAACCGGACCCCGGGGTTCCCGAAACGTTTGGATCGGAGCGGCAAACAAAATCAGTGAGTAATAGCATACAAAACTGGTCGGCATAGGCCAAAACTGCGAGGTTTGACAAGTTCCACGTAACCGGACCCCAGGGTTCCCGAAACATTCGTATCGCAGCGGGATCCAACCTCAGTAAGTAATAGCATACAAAACTGGCGGGAATAGGCCAAAACTGCGAGTTTTGATGAGTTCCACCTAATCGGACCCCGGGGTTCCCGAAACGTGCGGATGACAGCGGGACCCAAAATCAGTGAGTAATAGCATACAAAACCGGCCAAAATAGACCAAAATTATGAGTTTCGACGAGTTCCCCGTAACCGGACCCCGAGGTTCCCGAAAGTTTGGATCGCAGCGGCAACCAGAAGTAGTCAGTAATAGCATACAAAACTGGCGAGAATAGGCCAAAACTGCGAGTTTTCTTGAGTTCCACGTAATCGGACCCCGGGGTTCCCGAAACGTTCGAATCACAGCGGGACCCAAAATCAGTGAGTAATAGCATACAAAACTGGCCAAAATACACCAAAACTATGAGCTTCGACGAGTTCCCCGTAACTAGACCCCGGGGTTCCCGAAACTTTGGATCGCAGCGGCAACCAAAAGCAGTGAGTAATAGCATACAAAACTGGCCAAAATAGGCCAAAACTGCGAGTTTTCATGATTTCCACGTAATCGGACCCCGGGTTTCCCAAAACGTTCGGATCATAGCGGGTCCCAAAATCAGTGAGTGATAGCATACCAAACTGGCCACAATAGACCAAAAGTATGAGTTTTGAAGAGTTCCCCGTAACCGGACCCCGGGGTTCCCGAATCGTTTGGATCGGAGCGGCAAACAAAATCAGTGAGTAATAGCATACAAAACTGGTCGGCATAGGCCAAAACTGCGAGGTTTGACAAGTTCCACGTAACCGGACCCCAGGGTTCCCGAAACATTCGTATCGCAGCGGGATCCAAACTCAGTGAGCTATAGCATACAAAACTGGCGGGAATAGGCCAAAACTGCGAGTTTTGCTGAGTTCCACGTAATCAGACCCCGGGGTTCCCGAAACGTGCGGATGACAGCGGGACCCAAAATCAGTGAGTAATAGCATACAAAACTGGCCAAAATAGGCCAAAACTGCGAGTTTTCATGATTTCCACGTAATCGGACCCCGGGGTTCCCAAAACGTTCGGATCACAGCGGGACCCAAAATCAGTGAGTGATAGCATACAAAACTTGCCACAATAGACCAAAAGTACGAGTTTTGAAGAGTTCCCCGTAACCGGACCCCGGGGTTCCCGAAACATTTGGATCGGAGCGGCAAACAAAATCAGTGAGTAATAGCATACAAAACTGGTCGGCATAGGCCAAAACTGCGAGGTTCGACAAGTTCCACGTAACCGGACCCCAGGGTTCCCGAAACATTCGTATCGCATCGGGATCCAACCTAAGTGAGTAATAGCGTACAAAACTGGCGGGAATAGGCCAAAACTGCAAGTTTTGATGAGTTCCACCTAATCGGACCCCGGGGTTCCCGAAACGTGCGGATGACAGCGGGACCCAAAATCAGTGAGTAATAGCATACAAAACCGGCCAAAATAGACCAAAATTGTGAGTTTCGACGAGTTCCCCGTAACCGGACCCCGAGGTTCCCGAAACGTTTGGATCGCAGCGGCAACCAGAAGTACAGAGTAATAGCATACAAAACTGGTGAGAATAGGCCAAAACTGCGAGTTTTCATGAGTTCCACGTAATCGGACCCCGGGGTTCCCGAAACGTTCGGATCACAGCGGGACCCAAAATCAGTGAGTAATAGCATACAAAACTGGCCAAAATACACCAAAACTGTGAGCTTCGACTAGTTCCCCGTAACTGGACACCGGGGTTCCCGAAACGTTTGGATCGCAGCGGCAACCAAAAGCAGTGAGTAATAGCATACAAAACTGGCCAAAATAGGCCAAAACTGCGAGTTTTCATGATTTCCACGTAATCGGACCCCGGGGTTCCCAAAACGTTCGGATCACAGCGGGACCCAAAATCAGTGAGTGATAGCATACAAAACTGGCCACAATAGACCAAAAGTACGAGTTTTGAAGAGTTCCCCGTAACCGGACCCCGGGGTTCCCGAAACGTTTGGATCGGAGCGGCAAACAAAATCAGTGAGTAATAGCATACAAAACTGGTCGGCATAGGCCAAAACTGCGAGGTTTGACAAGTTCCACGTAACCGGACCCCAGGGTTCCCGAAACATTCGTATCGCAGCGGGATCCAACCTCAGTAAGTAATAGCATACAAAACTGGCGGGAATAGGCCAAAACTGCGAGTTTTGATGAGTTCCACCTAATCGGACCCCGGGGTTCCCGAAACGTGCGGATGACAGCGGGACCCAAAATCAGTGAGTAATAGCATACAAAACCGGCCAAAATAGACCAAAATTATGAGTTTCGACGAGTTCCCCGTAACCGGACCCCGAGGTTCCCGAAAGTTTGGATCGCAGCGGCAACCAGAAGTAGTCAGTAATAGCATACAAAACTGGCGAGAATAGGCCAAAACTGCGAGTTTTCTTGAGTTCCACGTAATCGGACCCCGGGGTTCCCGAAACGTTCGAATCACAGCGGGACCCAAAATCAGTGAGTAATAGCATACAAAACTGGCCAAAATACACCAAAACTATGAGCTTCGACGAGTTCCCCGTAACTAGACCCCGGGGTTCCCGAAACTTTGGATCGCAGCGGCAACCAAAAGCAGTGAGTAATAGCATACAAAACTGGCCAAAATAGGCCAAAACTGCGAGTTTTCATGATTTCCACGTAATCGGACCCCGGGTTTCCCAAAACGTTCGGATCATAGCGGGTCCCAAAATCAGTGAGTGATAGCATACCAAACTGGCCACAATAGACCAAAAGTATGAGTTTTGAAGAGTTCCCCGTAACCGGACCCCGGGGTTCCCGAATCGTTTGGATCGGAGCGGCAAACAAAATCAGTGAGTAATAGCATACAAAACTGGTCGGCATAGGCCAAAACTGCGAGGTTTGACAAGTTCCACGTAACCGGACCCCAGGGTTCCCGAAACATTCGTATCGCAGCGGGATCCAAACTCAGTGAGCTATAGCATACAAAACTGGCGGGAATAGGCCAAAACTGCGAGTTTTGCTGAGTTCCACGTAATCAGACCCCGGGGTTCCCGAAACGTGCGGATGACAGCGGGACCCAAAATCAGTGAGTAATAGCATACAAAACTGGCCAAAATAGGCCAAAACTGCGAGTTTTCATGATTTCCACGTAATCGGACCCCGGGGTTCCCAAAACGTTCGGATCACAGCGGGACCCAAAATCAGTGAGTGATAGCATACAAAACTTGCCACAATAGACCAAAAGTACGAGTTTTGAAGAGTTCCCCGTAACCGGACCCCGGGGTTCCCGAAACATTTGGATCGGAGCGGCAAACAAAATCAGTGAGTAATAGCATACAAAACTGGTCGGCATAGGCCAAAACTGCGAGGTTCGACAAGTTCCACGTAACCGGACCCCAGGGTTCCCGAAACATTCGTATCGCATCGGGATCCAACCTAAGTGAGTAATAGCGTACAAAACTGGCGGGAATAGGCCAAAACTGCAAGTTTTGATGAGTTCCACCTAATCGGACCCCGGGGTTCCCGAAACGTGCGGATGACAGCGGGACCCAAAATCAGTGAGTAATAGCATACAAAACCGGCCAAAATAGACCAAAATTGTGAGTTTCGACGAGTTCCCCGTAACCGGACCCCGAGGTTCCCGAAACGTTTGGATCGCAGCGGCAACCAGAAGTACAGAGTAATAGCATACAAAACTGGTGAGAATAGGCCAAAACTGCGAGTTTTCATGAGTTCCACGTAATCGGACCCCGGGGTTCCCGAAACGTTCGGATCACAGCGGGACCCAAAATCAGTGAGTAATAGCATACAAAACTGGCCAAAATACACCAAAACTGTGAGCTTCGACTAGTTCCCCGTAACTGGACACCGGGGTTCCCGAAACGTTTGGATCGCAGCGGCAACCAAAAGCAGTGAGTAATAGCATACAAAACTGGCCAAAATAGGCCAAAACTGCGAGTTTTCATGATTTCCACGTAATCGGACCCCGGGGTTCCCAAAACGTTCGGATCACAGCGGGACCCAAAATCAGTGAGTGATAGCATACAAAACTGGCCACAATAGACCAAAAGTACGAGTTTTGAAGAGTTCCCCGTAACCGGACCCCGGGGTTCCCGAAACGTTTGGATCGGAGCGGCAAACAAAATCAGTGAGTAATAGCATACAAAACTGGTCGGCATAGGCCAAAACTGCGAGGTTTAACAAGTTCCACGTAACCGGACCCCAGGGTTCCCGAAACATTCGTATCGCAGCGGGATCCAACCTCAGTGAGCTATAGCATACAAAACTGGCGGGAATAGGCCAAAACTGCGAGTTTTGCTGAGTTCCACGTAATCAGACCCCGGGGTTCCCGAAACGTGCGGATGACAGCGGGACCCAAAATCAGTGAGTAATAGCATACAAAACCGGCCAAAATAGACCAAAACTGCGAGTTTCGACGAGTTAACCGGACCCCGAGGTTCCCGAAACATTTGGATCGCAGCGGCAACCAGAAGTAGTGAGTAATAGCATACAAAACTGGCGAGAATAGGCCAAAACTGCGAGTTTTCATGAGTTCCACGTAATCGGACCCCGGGGTCCCGAAACGTTCGGATCACAGCGGGACCCAAAATCAGTGAGTAATAGCATACAAAACTGGCCAAAATACACCAAAACTGTGAGCTTCGACGAGTTCCCCGTAACCGGACCCCGGGGTTCCCGAAACGTTTGGATCGCAGCGGCAACCAAAAGCAGTGAGTAATAGCATACAAAACTGGCGGGAATATGCCAAAACTGCGAGTTTTCATGAGTTGCACGTAATCGGACCCGGGGTTCCCGAAACGTTCGGATCACAGCGTTACCCAAAATCAGTGAGTAATAGCATACAAAACTGGCCAAAATAGACCAAAACTGTGAGTTTAGACGAGTTCCCCATAACCGGACCCCGGGGTTCCCGAAACGTTTGGATCGCAGCGGCAACCAAAAGCAGTGAGTAATAGCATACAAAACTGGCCAAAATAGGCCAAAACAGCGAGTTTTCATGAGTTCCACGTAATCGGACCCCGGGGTTCCCAAAACGTTCGGATCACAGCGGGACCCAAAATCAGTGAGTGATAGCATACAAAACTGGCCACAATAGACCAAAAGTACGAGTTTTGAAGAGTTCCCCGTAACCGGACCCCGGGGTTCCCGAAACGTTTGGATCGGAGCGGCAAACAAAATCAGTGAGTAATAGCATACAAAACTGGTCGGCATAGGCCAAAACTGCGAGGTTTGACAAGTTCCACGTAACCGGACCCCAGGGTTCCCGAAACTTGCGGATGACAGCGGGACCCAAAATCAGTGAGTAATAGCATACAAAACCGGCCAAAATAGACCAAAACTGTGAGTTTCGACGAGTTAACCGGACCCCGAGGTTCCCGAAACATTTGGATCGCAGCGGCAACCAGAAGTAGTGAGTAATAGCATACAAAACTGGCCAAAATAGGCCAAAACAGCGAGTTTTCATGAGTTCCACGTAATCGGACCCCGGGGTTCCCAAAACGTTCGGATCACAGCGGGACCCAAAATCAGTGAGTAATAGCATACAAAACTGGCCAAAATACACCAAAACTGTGAGCTTCGACGAGTTCCCCGAAACTGGATCCCGGGGTTCCCGAAACGTTTGGATCGCAGCGGCAACCAAAAGCAGTGAGTAATAGCATACAAAACTGGCCAAAATAGGCCAAAACTGCGAGTTTTCATGAGTTCCACGTAATCGGACCCCGGGGTTCCCAAAACGTTCGGATCACAGCGGGACCCAAAATCAGTGAGTGATAGCATACAAAACTGGCCGCAATAGACCAAAAGTACGAGTTTTGAAGAGTTCCCCGTAACCGGACCCCGGGGTTCCCGAAACGTTTGGATCGGAGCGGCAAACAAAATCAGTGAGTAATAGCATACAAAACTGGTCGGCATAGGCCAAAACTGCGAGGTTTGACAAGTTCCACGTAACCGGACCCCAGGGTTCCCGAAACATTCGTATCGCAGCGGGATCCAACCTAAGTGAGTAATAGCATACAAAACTGGCGGGAATAGGCCAAAACTGCGAGTTTTGGTGAGTTCCACGTAATCGGACCCCGGGGTTCCCGAAACGTGCGGATGACAGCGGGACCCAAAATCAGTGAGTAATAGCATACAAAACCGGCCAAAATAGACCAAAACTGTGAGTTTCGACGAGTTCCCCGTAACCGGACCCCGAGGTTCCCGAAACGTTTGGATCGCAGCGGCAACCAGAAGTAGTGAGTAATAGCATACAAAACTGGCGAGAATAGGCCAAAACTGCGAGTTTTCATGAGTTCCACGTAATCGGACCCCGGGGTCCCGAAACGTTCGGATCACAGCGGGACCCAAAATCAGTGAGTAATAGCATACAAAACTGGCCAAAATACACCAAAACTGTGAGCTTCGACGAGTTCCCCGTAACTGGACCCCGGGGTTCCCGAAACGTTTGGATCGCAGCGGCAACCAAAAGCAGTGAGTAATAGCATACAAAACTGGCCAAAATAGGCCAAAACTGCGAGTTTTCATGATTTCCACGTAATCGGACCCTGGGGTTCCCAAATCGTTCGGATCACACCGGGACCCAAAATCAGTGAGTGATAGCATACAAAACTGGCCGCAATAGACCAAAAGTACGAGTTTTGAAGAGTTCCCCGTAACCGGACCCCGGGGTTCCCGAAACGTTTGGATCGGAGCGGCAAACAAAATCAGTGAGTAATAGCATACAAAACTGGTCGGCATAGGCCAAAACTGCGAGGTTTGACAAGTTCCACGTAACCGGACTCCAGGGTTCCCGAAACATTCGTATCGCAGCGGGATCCAACCTCAGTGAGTAATAGCATACAAAACTGGCGGGAATAGGCCAAAACTGCGAGTTTTGATGAGTTCCACGTAATCGGACCCCGGGGTTCCCGAAACGTGCGGATGACAGCGGGACCCAAAATCAGTGAGTAATAGCATACAAAACCGGCCAAAATAGACCAAAACTGTGAGTTTCGACGAGTTCCCCGTAACCGGACCCCGAGGTTCCCGAAACGTTTGGATCGCAGCGGCAACCAGAAGTAGTGAGTAATCGCATACAAAACTGGCGAGAATAGGCCAAAACTGCGAGTTTTCATGAGTTCCACGTAATCGGAGCCCGGGGTCCCGAAACGTTCGGATCACAGCGGGACCCAAAATCAGTGAGTAATAGCATACAAAACTGGCCAAAATACACCAAAACTGTGAGCTTCGACGAGTTCCCCGTAACTGGACCCCGGGGTTCCCGAAACGTTTGGATCGCAGCGGCAACCAAAAGCAGTGAGTAATAGCATACAAAACTGGCCAAAATAGGCCAAAACTGCGAGTTTTCATGATTTCCACGTAATCGGACCCTGGGGTTCCCAAAACGTTCGGATCACAGCGGGACCCAAAATCAGTGAGTGATAGCATACAAAACTGGCCACAATAGACCAAAAGTACGAGTGTTGAAGAGTTCCCCGTAACCGGACCCCGGGGTTCCCGAAACGTTTGGATCGGAGTGGCAAACAAAATCAGTGAGTAATAGCATACAAAACTGGTCGGCATAGGCCAAAACTGCGAGGTTTGACAAGTTCCACGTAACCGGACCCCAGGGTTCCCGAAACATTCGTATCGCAGCGGGATCCAACCTCACTGAGTAATAGCATACAAAACTGGCGGGAATAGGCCAAAACTGCGAGTTTCTATGAGTTCCACGTAATCGGACCCCGGGGTTCCCGAAACGTGCGGATGACAGCGGGACCCAAAATCAGTGAGTAATAGCATACAAAACTGGCGGGAATAGGCCAAAACTGCGAGTTTTCATGAGTTCCACGTAAACGGACCCCGGGGTTCCCAAAACGTTCAGATCACAGCGGGACCCAAAATCAATGAGTAATATCATACAAAGCTGGCCAAAATAGACCAAAAGTATGAGTTTTGACGAGTTCCACATAACCGGACCCCGGGGTTCCCGAAACATTCGTATCGCAGCGGGATCCAAACTCAGTGAGTAATATCATAAAAAACTGGCGGGAATAGGCCAAAACTATGAGTTTACATGAGTTCCACGTAATCGGACCCTGGGTTTCCCAAAACGTCTGGATCACAGCGGGACCCAAAATCAGTGAGTAATAGCATACAAAACTGGCCAAAATAGAACAAAAGTACGAGTTTTGATGAGTTCCCTGTAACCGAACCACGGGGTTCCTGAAACGTTTGTATCGCAGCGGCAACCAAAATGAGTGAGTAATAGCATAAAAAACTGGGGAATAGGCCAAAAATGTGAGTTTTCATGATTTCCCCTTAACCGGACCTCGGGATTCCCGAAATGTTCGGATCACAACGGGACCCAAAATCAGTGACTAATAGCATACAAAACTGGCGGGAATAAGCCAAAACTGCGAGTTTTCATGAGTTCCACGTAATCGGTGCCCGGGGTTCCAGAAACGTTCGGATCAGAGCGGGACCCAAAATCAGTGAGTAATAGCATACAAAACTGGCCAAAATAGACCAAAACTGCGAGTTTTGACGAGCCCCCGTAACCGGACCCCGGGGTTCCCGAAATGTTTGGATCGCACCGGCAACCAAAATCAGTGAGTAATAGCATACAAAACTGGCCGGAATAGGCCAAAAGTGCGAGTTTTCATGATTTCCCCTTTACTGGACCCCGGGGTTCCCGAATCGTTCGAAAGAAAAAAACAGAGTGATCTGCCGCAGCGATGGGTATATATAGCCATATTATTTGTCCCGGTTAGTGGCATAAACCGGGGCTAAAGCCCCCCCTTCTAAACCGGTTCAAGGCACGAACCGATACCAATGGATGTGGGCCAGGAGCGCGGCCCATTGGTCCTGGTTCGTGCCTAGAACCGGGACAAATGGGTCTAGACGAACCGGGACCAATGCCCACGAGGCCCCGGCCGGCCCCCTGGGGTCATGAACCGGGACTAATTCCCCTCATGGGTCCCGGTTCGTGAAGAACCGGGACTAATGGGCTGGCCAGGCCCGAACCAAAGCCCTTTTTTCTACTAGTGTTAGATCTCAGTAGATAAAAACTCATACATAGTGGGCTTCACCGCCGATGTTGCAACTCACAACCATCATGTCTCCCTATTTCAGAAGGACAACTTGTAGTATAAATAATTGCGTTAAAATATATTCTATAAAAAGGCAAAATACATTCCTCGTTTAGGTGTTTTCTTTGCACTGCTACCCATTTTTTTCTTTTGATAAGCAAAAAAGATAGTGTTTAGGTGTTTTCTTTGCACTTCTACCCATTTTTTACTTTTGATAACCAAAAAAGATACATATAATCTACAGAAAAGGAAAGCAAGACTACATTGATGGTGCAAAAACTATTATTAATAAATAACAACAATTAGTAACACCCATTAATGAAGAGTAATATCTTCTTGTACCAGTTAAATTAACTTGCACAAAATTAGCAAAGATATCAGCAACTCTTTCCCTTTAACATAACAGGCAACATCATTATACTAACCTATTGCTATGCATCTCAAAAGTGGCATGGCGAGCTTAGTCTGAGAGTCAAAGTGGCACCAAACTAAGCCTAATTAGCATAACTTTTAATCATGAATTACGCATTGAACAACTTCTGAACATTTGTGTACGAACTGAGAAGATAATAACATATATTTTAGGCAATAGAACTGTAAGATTACATACATGTAGAAGGATTGGTAAATTGACATTTTAGAAGTGACACTAAATTATTGATAACAAGAAACTGCAAAAGGAAGTAGTACTGACCTTGTAGGGTAATCTGATTTGAAATCATAAAGTGAAAGACATAAGCGATATATGAGTGCTACACTACTACCCCATGCCCTCCATCTTGCCCCCACCTACATAGGACGACATGGCCAGCAGTGGATCTAAGGCGGAAACATGGTGTCTATCCTGACGGCAGCGTGCCTCCGAACGCCGCTTCAACCTGCCATGAGAGGCACCACTGCTTGAGGTCGAGGTGGATGTCATGGAAGCCCCAACACATGCAATATCAGGACGAAGAAATTGTCTACTGCCAAGCCTCCACTCTAAAACTATGCTGAACCTGATTGTCAAAACCCAAAACCTTTATCCATCAAGGTAGGGGAACCGCCAGCTACATCCTGGCAATAGATGTATTGGATGGAGCTTTAGAGATGTAACTTCACGGATAGAAATGCACCTAAAGTGAACTACTACATACCCATGAGAAAGTTGATTACTTTTAGCATACCCTAGTTATAACACTCTTAATAAGTTGCGCAGGCTTGGAAATACTGGCATTGACTTCTAAACAATCCGACTGAGTCATGGCATCTGAAGGAACATCTGCATCCTTTGTAATCTCAATTTCTGTGCGTGTGTTCATTTGCACGTTTCTGATCGTTTCACCTTCTTTTCGTATTAGGATATCGACCTTGATAAACTGGTACAATCAGCATAAGCAAATTATGTGACTAAATCAACAGTAGACACAAATATTATTTTTCTGTGTTCGACGCTTTCACTGTGTCTCTTTTGTTCCCCACATAGAAATAATTACATGAAACAGAACCCAAATAAAAAAACAGATTTCAACTGGTTATACCTTGGTATTGGGCACATCAATTAGACATGTAGTCTTCTATAGGCCACCGGTTGCAGCATATTGGTGTTGTTATAGCGGTGCTTCAGTCATGGCTCCTCGGGCTTCTCGGAGGATTCACTGTTTTGAATGACGTTTGGTCCCAATAGAGATAATGAAAGGATCAGACGGATTCTAATCCAAACTTAACACAAAATCGACCATGTCTGACACGCTAGAATCATAGCTGAGAAAATAACTCGTGCTATTGCTTTCTATGTATCCTCCCCGGCGTGGTACACCTTCGCGCCTGAGTAGACCTCCTCGAGCTTTCTATTGTGGTCGACTTCGACCTCGGAATCCTCTAAAAACGCCTCTTCCTGCGTGGGGGCAGCGAGGACATGCTTGGATATGCGTCTTCCTGCACGACACCGACACCCATGCTCTGGTGCTCGGGCTCTCATCTTGCTCTCCCAACCTTCTCAAAGACCAAATCGAATAAGCGACTGGTATAAAATAGGGGACGCAGAGAAGGAGGAGAGAAGGACGGACATGTATAGGGTGGATGAAGTGATGCCGTCCGCCGGCAATGCCATGTTCTCTTTCTTCATGCGAGGTTTGCAGGCTCGACCTAGAACGGGAGCGATCTGATCGGCTCCATCTCTCTCTCTCTCACACACACACACAAACACACACAACGACAAGATAGCGGCGGCGCCCTTAGAGGAGTCGGGGTGTGGAGTGGGGGGAGGCGGGGCTATGTGGACCCGGAGGGAATCACGATCGTTCTTTCCACATCCGACGTTGGCCATCGTTAGTGAAACTGAGGCTTCCGATTCGGCAATGGGAATAGCAGCCCCGGGACATTCGGCCCAGTCGATCCCAGCCCATATGCGAGAAAACAATGTCTTGGAAGGCCACGGATGATCGAGATGGAGGTTCCAAGGGCCGAAATCGCTAATGGCCTGAAAAAGCTCGGTTAGGTGCAATTTTACTGTCCTTAATTTCAAGAATAATGGCTCATCCCATCTATCTCTCAAACCAAACGGCTCGCAAACATCGAAAAAAGTGGTTATCCTTGTCCCCTTAGTGATAGCCCATGAAGCAAACACACCCTTATATTCTTTTTTTAGGGATAGCCCATGAACCAAACACACCCTTATAGGAGTAGTTAGGAACTGAGGGAGTAGAAGATATATACGGAGTAATGGGAGGTTAATTCAGTAAAGGAATACATAAAAAAGCAGTAGGCTTAAGCAACTAAATAAATAAATATCCCCTAATAATAAACCACGGATCGCTTGTGTCATACGTCGGTGGCGGTTTTGCAAAAAAGTCCTTCTTTTTTCGGCTATTCAACCCGCGGTCCTTTTTGTGAGTTAAAAAAGTTTCGATTTTACGTGAACCCCCTCGCAATCACCCTCGTCCGTCCGTCCGTAGTAGTACCCCGTCCCGCATGCATCTTTGGTCTTGCTGAGAGACTCAGAGCCAGAGCGCGCCGGCATCCTTGAGTATGCGCACGAGCTCGCCGGAGATATGGACGGCCATGAGCCGGTCGAGCCCGCCGAGGAGCCGCCCGCCAACGAACACCGCGGGCAGAGCGACGACGGCCTCGTCCCCGGTGACCGCGGCGGCGAGCTCGGCCTCGTCGGCGACCTAGTGCACGGCGGGGTTCACCCCGAGCCCCTGCAGCAGTCGCTTCACCACGTGGCTGAGGCAGCACCCGCACCTCCCCACCACCAGCACCGGGCTCTCCGCCACCGCCCGCCTCACCGCCTCCCCACCACCAGCACCGGGCTCTCCGCCACCGCCCGCCTCACCGCCTCCCCACCGTCGCCCCTTGCCGGCGCACCCTCCTAGCCGCCCGCACCCTCGGCCTCGGCCTGCTCGGACCGCCGCGGCCACGCCGGCAGCCGGCCCGCGCTGTATGAGATCACCTGGTACATCTCGACTGGTCGAGCTCGATCGTCTTCTTCCTCCTCACGATCCGTTGCCTTCTCCGCCGGGTGGCTTGCGCGGTTTGATTTGCGTCCGTGGTGGTGCGGTGGGCAATGGCCGTTGGGTTGGGAGGACGGGTATATCAATTGTTCAAAAAAGAATATAGTTAATAGGAGTGGAACAGCAGAACGTTTAGTCGCCGCGTATGGGAAGCAATATGAAGCTAGCATGTCTATATTAACATAGAGGTCACACTCTCACAAAGTGGACTAGAAACACGTCTAACAAGCATGTGAAATGAAAGGAGAACATCTTCCAAAAGGCAAGAACGTTATGAATTATCCATTCGTTAAAAAACGTCTCGTTTTTACGCGAACCCCCTCGCAATCACCATCGGACACCATGGCTTATCCATTCATGTCCTTCACAGAGGGTCGCCGAGTGGTGGCGCGGACGACTGGGACGGGGTGCGCTAGCATCGCCGCCGCCGCTGGACGCCGCTCCCGTCTCCGATTGCGGTGATGGCCTCGCCTCACGCAGCTTCGCGATGACCTTGTCCCTCGACGCCCACCTCTCCGCAGCCATCACCTCCTCCTCCGACGGCGAGAACCACATCAGCGTGATCCCCGACACCCTCCTCTGCAACGTCGTCTCCCACCTCCCCGTCAAGGACGCCGCCCACACCGGCGCGCTCTCGCACCGCTGGCGCGGGCTCTGGCGCGCCACCCCGCTCGCCCTCGACGACGCCCACCTCCTCTCGTCTTCGGTCACTACCGCCGCACTGGTGTCCCGCGTCCTCGCCTCCCACCCAGGCCCCTTCCTCGCCATCCGCATCACCGAGATCCCCATTGACGGGTCCAGCAAGGACGACTTTCCTCGCGCTCGCGGAGTGGCTCGGCCACCTCGCCGACAAGGGCGTGGAGGACCTGACCCTCATCAACCGCCCCTTCTCCTTCGACGTGCCCGTGCAGCATCCTGGGACCCTCCTCCGCTGCGGGGACTCGCTCCGCCACTTCTACCTTGGCGTATGGCTCTTCCCCTTCACCACCAACATCTCGCGCGGCCCCGACGTCTTCCCCAACCTCCAGGAGCTCGGCCTCTGCCACGGCATCACGGAGGAGCGCGACCTTGAGTACGTGCTGGCCTGCAGCCCCAAGCTGGAGACCCTGGCGCTCATCTCGAACTACAGCTACCCCGACCGCGTCCGCGTTGGCAGCCGTAGCCTCCGTTGCGTGCTTCTCTTGCATTCCCTGGCGGACGAGGTCGCCGTCGTGTCCGCCCCAAGCCTGCAGCGCCTCATTATCTACTGCACGCACACCAGTGAGGCTGACGGGGTCATCAAGGTCAAGCTAGGCCATGCTCCCCAGCTCGTCGTGCTCGGCTACTTCGACACGGCCACCCACCAGCTTGAGATCGGCAACACCATCATCAAGGTAGTCCATCCTATTCTCGCAAATCTTTGAGCGCTATCCTATATATCTGTTTTGATTTGCTGCATTTGCATGATTGTCTGATTGATGTTGCGATGATGTGCAAGCTGGGGTGACAAATGTTTGCCCGAATACAGTGGTTCCAAGCGTCAAGGTGCTAGCTCTCAAGGTCCGTTTCAGAGTGCCTAAAGAAGTCAGAACTTTGCTCTGTTTCTTGAGATGCTTTCGTGGAGTAGAGACCTTACACATCATGGCTGTGAGTTTTACTTCTACCCTGTAGCTCTATCTCTGTGCATTCAAAATTAAATTTCCAATTTTTACTGCTTGCATTCCAGCATTAGCTTGCTGAATTTTGTTTTATTGATTTTGTAGTCTAACAACGACACCGACCACTACGATGACCCGGGTGAAGTCAAGCCAGGGGACAAGCTCAACTCCACATTCTGGAAGGGGGTCGGTCCGATCAAATGCTTGAAGTCGCGCGTCAAGAAGTTGGTGTTCGACCATCCAATTCAATCTTCATAGTGAATCCCACGTCTTCTCTGAGATTGTGTTTGTTTGCATGAGTGACGGAGATATTCCTGATAGTTGGGCATAAAGCCTCATTACGCAGTTGGAATGAAACTATCTCCATGCTGTTGTCAAAGCCTGGAGGTGTGATAGTGGAATCAAGATTGTAACGCGCTCGGCCTCCTTTGATGATTCTATAGATGATGTTTCGTTTTACCAACTTGATGCTGAATTCCATTCCATTCAGGATAGACAAAACTATGAGATGTGCAATTTCTTGGGAGAATCTAGCACTTAACAGCTTGCTTCTATTGTGAGAGAGGCAGTCCTCCGCGCAGCTCCATTGTACACTTCCCTCATGGATCTCCTTAGGTTGGATCTTTTGCAAGAGCAAGATATTGTTTAGGGTCACCACCTGTTCTCTTCTATCAGATATCACGTCTCCATTTTCTGTATTGTCATGATATTGATTCTTGTAGAGCATAATAACAAACAAGCAGAGACAATGATCTTCAATATGATTTCTCTTGATTGTGATGAGCCTTGCATCATGACACGGTAACATCTGCATGTATATAAGAGAATAAAGTAATCAAGAGATGACGCAGTTTTCCCTTAACAGTTTATTGATAGTTTAGCCTCTTAGTTCCTTCCTTTGTAGTAGGTTTTTTTGTCATCTTAAAGTTTCTCCTGATACAAGAGGCACACATTTGGGTCTCTATTTGAGAAAAAAGACTGCTATTAAATGACGTGCGGAACATCTTCATATTCAGCGCATTATGTTTTTTCTTTTGTTCCTAAAAATCCATTACTATGAACCTTTTGAAGATAAAACAGAATGGGTATGTAAACCTTTTACAATAAATCATAAATAGTAGTTGTTGGAACATTGAAAATAAATGTTTGGCAAATAATAAAATATTCATCATTTTTTAAAAAGTTCATGTGTTAAAAATGTTAATGAAATTGAATAAAATTTTAAGAATCCAAGAAATTTTTATCGATGGAAAATATCCTAAAAAATAAAAACTATTCGTGACTTACAAAAGAGTTTATTCATTCAAAAAATGATCATGCATTTCAAAAAATGTTTTTAAATTTAAAAAATATTTGTTAAGTAAAAAAATGTTCGCGAATTTAAAAAATTGTTCCAATAAATTTCAAAAAAATGTTCGTCGATTCCAGAAATGTTCGTCAATTCAAGAAAATTGTTTAATTTTTCCCAATTTCGAAATTATCTTCCAATAGTATTAGATATGCATGAATTCAAAAAATATTCTTACTTATAGAAAATGGTTATGAATTAATAAGTGTTCACTAATTTAGAAAAGTTTCACGCTTTCAAATATGTGCACGATTTTAAGAAAATGTTCAAGATTTCATGAAATTGAAAGTAATAGTGTATCTCGATGATGTAGCAAAATTTGTTCGGCCATTGAAGATTATGATCCTTTTTTCTTCCGTTGCAACGCACGGGTCCTTTTGCTAGTAATAAATAAAATAAAAAGAGCAGGCTTGAGACACGGGCGGCCGGGGGCGTCAGCATGGAGAAGGGTCCGTTACTCTCCGTTTCCATGCAAGTGGGTCGTTTCAAATTCATTCCCGAAATCTCTTTACATCCTCTTGGATCTCATTCATTGACTCAGGACAGGTAACGAACGCTTGGCATTGCCGACTCCTCGTGTGGATCGTCATCTGGGCGCATGCATGCATGCAGTAAGTAGAGAGGGAGGGAGGCGTCGGTCGGCGGTTGGCATGGGCGTCCGCGGCGGTTTCTGGAAGGCCCTGCAGCCGTACGCGCGGCAGCGGGTATCTCCGCGGCCGCCGCGTCGCCGTCGACCTCTCGTCGTGGATCGTCTCTGCCATGAGCACCAAGTCGCCCACCCGCCGCAACATCTTCTTCCGCACGCTGTCGCTCTTCTCCAAGATGGGGGCGTTCCCGGTGTATGTTGAGGTGGTTAATTGACACGATTTATCGATCTGGAACTTGGGAACTCTAATGCTTCTACATCATGTAAGCATCTAGCATCAAATTTCTTTCCATGAGCTTGCCAAATAAACTGAGAACATACAGGTTTAAAAGTATTTACAACTTGGCCTCCAAAGTGAATTTGTAGTTGCCTTTTGTAATGATCATTGGTAGCTGTACAAGGAAAATGATAATTCCATGTTGAAATAATGCCATGGATGAGACCTGACACGGTGCACGTGTTTAATCTCTAGCAATAAAATTTAACTAAGAAAAATAACTAAATTAAGAGAAAATAGATAGAAATAACTAAACTTAAGATCTTAAATTATCCATTTCATTTTTCCAGAGAACGGCATAAGCAAGGTGGTGGCAAGACTAAAGATGGATGATCTTTCTTAGATGATGAGGGCTTCTTTGACGGGAGTGCGTCAACATAGCAAGGATGGTAAGGGAATGCGCCATGAATGTTGCAATAGTGATGCACTTGTTCTTCAGGAAAAATATAACCTAAATATTGCATTCTCGAAGTGTCAAGATGATATACCAAGGCCGTGTTGGTGAAATGTAGGATGAACACATCCTTGTGTGGATAGAATCCAATGATTCTACATACACACTCAGAAAATTGTGGATCCGTGATGACAATTTCATGCACATAAATGAAGTTGTAATCATCTGAGTTCCATGAGTACTCACAACCTTGTCATCATATGCTTTACTCCCGAGTTCTTCAACCTTGTCATCATATTCGTGGTTATCCTCTCCTTGTTCTTCAAGGCCTAGGTTGGTAGAGACACTTTCATTGGCATCGATGAGTTTGAACGAGTTCTGGTAGCCCCATATGCTCCCAAGTTTCTCTAGCTCATCACAATCGTTGTCTTGCTCAAGGCCATCTTCCTCATCATCGACGTCGCTAATTTCATCACACCTGATGTGTTCAAGTATACTAATTACTTCCTCTCTGCTTTCAACCACTTCACATTTCATGTTCATCCCTAGTTCCACTTTTGTATCCAGCGAATTTACCATATGATCGTAGAGTTTGAGGTCGGCCTCGTGTGCCAACATCCACTCAAGTTGGTCGTTGGTCGATTATACAAGTGACCATACTAATAGATTAAATCTGTTGCGAGTCACATAAAGAATCCCTCTCTCATAGCTAGCTAAGACGAGCCTCTTGGGAAGTAAACATGTGTCCCTACACTTCACATTGTGGAAGGCAGGTGAGTCCCCAGGAAGTTCGACCATGTCATACGTCCTATCTGTGCACTACCGGGAAAAGGCCTAGCAGTGGCGGGTGTAAATGGCCATCAGTCACGGGCTAGGGACCTAGGCCAGCCCGACACTGACCTCCGGCCACTGCTAAAAGGCCCGCCAGACGCCCGTCACTACTAATCGGACAGCAGTGGCGGGCATGAAGCAGCACCCGCCACTACTAATTGGGTGCATGAGAGGAATGTTGCACCATAGCAGATGAACCACTGGCGAGCACCTGGTGCTGCCCGCCACTACCAATAATTTCCGAATTTAAAAAATATGAACGTACCGTATTGTGCATAGAACAGAGTACAGTTCATGTATATATATATTGTTCACATGTACATACATATAGTATATAATTTGGCATCCAATTTACATACATCATCATCATCCAATTTACACACATCATCATCGAATTACAGATTTATATAGGCTTGCACGAACATCATCAATGTTCTTAATCGATAAGAAAGAAAGTAGGAAGAATGAAATGGCCGAATATGATAGATGTTGCTCCTTCTAGTAGCCTTCTACCCAACCATTCTTTCTCGATTGGATATCACCTGCAAAAGAAAATAAAATAAGCCATGAAGCCATGAATACATGATCCACAGAAAAAAAAAACTGAGTATCAATGGGTGAGAATGGTGAATATTACATAACACGGGTAACATGTTTTATCTAACAAAGAGTGAATCTAACTTGTTTCTTTTATTCATTCTCGAGTAACTCTACAAGAGATTTATGCATCACTTCCAGAACTGATTTAAGAACCTCTATGTACAATAGGAGAAATCATTGCTTAGCCTCTAAACAAGCACTATTTAGTAACCCAACACCATGTGAACAAGTACCTATTGGCTATGAACTTCAATTGATACAGTTTAGCTCAAGGCTAACAACTAACATCAAAGAACTGTCTATGTAACAAATTTATTGCCCTATCTTCTAAAACTGAAGCAGCATGATGTATAGAGAAACGTTTCACCAATGTCATCGTTGCATAACCGCGACCTATGCTTAATACCCCGAGAAACATCTATGCATATTACTGAAATCAGTTTATGCTTATAATAAAAGAACTTGATTCTTCCTGACTAATGCAAAAGATAAGATGAAGTATCAATTTAAGCTCACAATCTATTCACACCACATCACTACGGATCTATCAGTTTAGTAATGGAAATATATGACATTTTTTCGAACAAGCATAAAATCCCCCCTTTTACATTACTTAGAACATAAAACTACAATACGAGCAAGAGTAGTCCCACTCACATCACTGATACAACAACCACGAACTGAGCCTAGCTAAGTACGGGAACAAAATATCTATCTATGCAATGCACCCATGGATGAACTCAGAGTTGCTCGCTGTTGGAATTCTGCCCATGAATTTAATTGACAAAGCCTAAACTAAAGCTTTTCTTATACATGGTTGTTGTAATACAAGCAGAATTACAAGCATCATATACTAGTTCTATCTATCCACTATTTTCCCCTTGTGAAGCAAGCACCAAACAACACATAACAATTAAATTAGACATTTAACTAAACCAAGGCATGTTGTTGAACAATTGCATTCAAATAAAATTGCACATTCATATTGTTGTGTTCTGAATTTGCAAGTGAATAGATCCTTCTAGGGGTAGAAAGAGAGGACCTTCCATGGCGTCCTGTAGTAGAAGGTAGGAGAATCTACTCCTATCGAAGTCCCTCCTCTCCCTCTTGAATTCCTTCACACAAGCAACATATGCATCTGATCATGGGGGAGATGAAGATAAGTAGAAGCAAAAGGAAGAAGATATGGATAGGGGGATTGGTACCCAACCTAGTAGAGGGGCTAGCGTTCATGGCGGGAGTTGTTGTGGTTGAGCTCGGGAACGAGCGCCCATGGAAGAAGAGGGAGGTGCGGTCCTCCTCCTCCTCCTCCTCCTCCTCTAGTGGGATGGAGCTGCACTAGTAGGAAAAGGGTCATTAGTCTCGGTTCCATAGGGTCTTTTGTCCCGGTTCTACAACCGGGACTAAACAATCGGGACTAAAGGCCCAAACTTTTAATCCCAGTTGTGTTACGAACCGGGACAAAGGTGCTCCACGTGAAACTCGACATAATTGATGGTAATAAAATAAAAATGTGAATATTGTTTACGTACTTCAAGATGTTGAAAATATCTACCCCTTTCATAGTTCATCTGTTGAATCCACTCGCAAACGTAGTATCCACATAAATTATTCCTAGCTTCCTTCCTGAAGCGGTACTTTACGAGAATAGAGTTCAATCAAAATAATAATCAAGCATGATAATGGTATTGAAACTAGAATGAATGAGAGATGCACGGAACTAGCTAGTACTACTTACTTTGGAGTGTGAAAATCGCAACTCCTTTTGCCATTCACCATAGCGGTGCGGGTGAAGTTTTTCCAAACCCTGCAGGGCAAAGAAAATGATTACTTGATATCAGAAAATGAACGAAAGTTGTCGATATGGTGCGATAATGATTGAACTTACTTCTGGAGCATTTCACTTCTCGTCGCCCACTCTGTAGGGTCTTTACGTCTCGAGTCCAAGACAGTTAGTAATCCATCCTCAAGCTTAACGATTAGCAGAATAAAATGAAACCTCCGCAAGCATAACTCATCAATTACACTTAACCTCGAGTAAGCGAAACATAATGTGCACAAGACAGCTAGTAACACTCACCCGAAGTTGTAAGGAAATAGTATTTCCCTTCTGTCATGTTGCCTAATTAACGCATTTAGCAAGCATTTCTCTGTATCCACGGGCATGTGATGTACCGTATATTCATGTACGATATCTGGGTTAATGAACCCAATGTCATATATTTACCCATCATGCAATGAACGAGCTAAGCTAGATACTTAATTGCAAAAAATAATACATACATACAATGGCAACTGTCGAGCGTTTTGTCGAGGGTGTCTTGATTGTATAACTAAAAGAAATCTTCAATTAAATGTACAATGACTCGACTCCATTGAAGTAGTGCTTATCTTTAATTCCCACATAGATATTGTTGGTCCCATCCTTCCCGGTTTTCAAGTACCAGTCATGGAGTCTTCGCATCATCGTTGATAGTTTTGTCAAGTGTTCAGGTTTGACGAGAGGCTTCCCGTGCTCGTATCTTAAGGCTACTACATCAGCAGTTTTGAACTGTACATCATCACTTAAGAAATCACCAAGAGTGGAACCAGGATTAGCGACCACTACCCCCAAATCAATATTAGTGATATCGGCACACACCTTGAGCAGGGGAAACGGTTGTTTTTCCTGTTTGCCGAGCTGGGGAATTGTTTTCCCACTACTTCTTGCACCACTTCTAGTAATTCCCAATCGCTTCGCTTCATTAAATGTCTTTACAATAGAGCGGTCATAGTGTGATAGCAGCGGAGGCGATGGTGGTCGCTTAAGGGCATCCAGACAACGCTTCGCTTTTACCGGATATGTTTTCTCCTTTGGAGGTGGACGTTTCGGTGCAAAATGTTGTTTCACTTGGGCAGCCACGAGTCATGTCGTAGGGTCTCTTGGAAGGAACCTTCTTGACGCTTGGGAGTGCTCTGGATTTCTTTGTTTCTATACTACTAGCTGCCAGAGCGGTAGCAGCTCTCTTCCGCCGTTGCTGAGGAGGCGCAGTCAGCTGACGTGGCGGAGGAGGATTATGCTGAGGGGCCTCCTCCACGGAGTCTGCTGACGCGGCGGAGTCAGCTGAGGCAGCGGAGAGAGCTGACGCGCCAGAGACGACTATGTCAGCGGAGATAGAGCTAGACTATGAGGAGTTTGTTGAGGGGCCTCCTCAGGCTGAGTCTTCTCAGGCGGCGTCCATTTTGGAAGTCGGATGTTTTCATTTCTCCATACACGGGTAGTCCTTAAGGCATTTTCCAGATGAATCTCCCCTTCACCTGTAGGGTGATCAAGCTCTACCCCTCAAATCCGTTCATTACTTCATCCACCCTGACAACAGCAAAGCCATATGGAATCGGAGCAAAATGGAAAGTTCCATCGCATCGAGGATGTAAGACATAGCCGACCACCACCTTCAATGTTAAGTTATGGCAATTGGCAATTAACTCGCAATGTTCCCTCTCTGTGATACCATCCACGGGGTAGCGAGCAGACGTGATATCAGGTTGAATGAGCTCAGTGGAGGCCATGTTGCTTTTCTGCGTAGATGATGGGGTAGCTTCGTGGGCAGTATCGAATGAAGGATCTTCGTGTTGCTAACAAGCTCGCTGACTCGTATATGCCTCTAGTTTCTTCTCCTGCAGCAATAATCTTTCTTTCATCCTCTGCACCTGGTATGCTTCCTCTTTCTTATTTCTCCATCGGCTTCTATAACTAGTACTCTTCGGAAACCGATACTTCCACGGAACGAAGCCTGATGTGCCTCCTGTTCGTCCAGGGTGTTCAGGATTCCCGAAGGCCTTTGACAGCTCATCCTTCTCTCTGTCGGGATGGAACCTCCCTTCCTACACTTCCTTGATTGTTTCGATAACCTTTTAGACGGGTGTTTCAAGTTGAGCTTTCATGAAAACAAACTTCCTTGTTTCTGGATTCAAAGCTCCGCCATGCCCAAAGAACCAAGTCCTTGACCTTTCGGGCCAGTGCAATGTCGTTGGCTGGACCCCTGTATCAAGAAGGTCGTTCTCAACTTTGTCCCACGTACTTTGGGCAACATCGTGGCCACCTAACCCTGTAACATGGTGATACTTCTTCTTTTGAAGCATTTTGTTTATTTACCTATGATCGTTGCTTAGCCTTCTCTGATTTCTTGTATGTCACAAATTCGGGCTAGTGATCTTTTATCTTCGCATATTGATCGGTGAATTCTAGAGTCTTGTCTATCTTGACAAACTCGTTCAATATTTTCTTCCAGTTCTTGAATAGTTTTGCCATCTTCTTAAGAGCGAACACCTTGACTTGTCATTGTATAACTGGGTTATTTGGATCCTTATCTAGCGGTAGGTTGCAATTTGTCATCAACGAGTTCTAAAGCTCATCTTTCTATCTATCGTCGACATAAGAAACTTCACCGTCCTTCTTCGTATTCCATTCTTGTTGTTGGGGAACGTCGCATGGGAAACAAAAAATTTCCTACGCGCACGAAGACCTATCATGGTGATGTCCATCTACGAGAGGGGATATTCGATCTACGTACCCTTGTAGATCGCACAGCAGAAGTGTTAGTGAACGCGGTTGATGTAGTGGAACGTCCTCACGTCCCTCGATCCGCCCCGCGAACCGTCCCGCGATCAGTCCCACGATCTAGTGCCGAACGGACGGCACCTCCGCGTTCAGCACACGTACAGCTCGACGATGATCTCGGCCTTCTTGATCCAGCAAGAGAGATGGAGAGGTAGATGAGTTCTCCGGCAGCGTGATGGCGCTCCGGAGGTTGGTGGTGATCTAATCTCAGCAGGGCTCCGCCCGAGCTCCGCAGAAACGCGATCTAGAGGTAAAACTGTGGAGATATGTGGTTGGGCTGCCGTGGCAAAGTTGTCTCAAATCAGCCCTAAAACCTCCGTATATATAGGGGGAAGAGGGGGAGCCTTGCCTTGGGGTCCAAGGACCCCCAAGGGGGTCGGCCGAGCCAAGGGGGGGGAGTCCTCCCCTTCCAAACCGAATCCAACTAGGTTTGGAAGGAGGAGTCCTTCCCCCTTTTCCCACCTCCTCTTTTTTTCTCTTTGATTTTCTTCCTACGGCGCATAGGGCCTTCTTGGGCTGTCTCACCAGCCCACTAAGGGCTGGTGCGCCACCCCCAAGGACTATGGGCTTCCCCGGGGTGGGTTGCCCCCCCCCCCCCCCCCCCGGTGAACACCCGGAACCCATTCGTCATTCCCGGTACATTCCCGGTAACTTCGAAAACCTTTCGGTAATTAAATGAGGTCATCCTATATATCAATCTTCGTTTCCGGACCATTCCGGAAACCCTCGTGACGTCCGTGATCTCATCCGGGACTCCGAACAACATTCGGTAACAACCATATAACTCAAATACGCATAAAACAACGTCGAACCTTAAGTGTGCAGACCCTGCGGGTTCGATAACTATGTAGACATGACCCGAGAGACTCCTCGGTCAATATCCAATAGCGGGACCTGGATGCCCATATTGGATCCTACATATTCTACGCAGATCTTATCGTTTGAACCTCAGTGCCAAGGATTCATATAATCCCGTATGTCATTCCCTTTGTCCTTCGGTATGTTACTTGCCCGAGATTCAATCGTCCGTATCCGCATACCTATTTCAATCTCGTTTATCAGCAAGTCTCTTTACTCGTTCCGTAATACAAGATCCCGCAACTTACACTAAGTCACATTGCTTGCAAGGCTTGTGTGTGATGTTGTATTACCGAGTGGGCCCCGAGATACCTCTCCGTCACACGGAGTGACAAATCCCAGTCTCGATCCATACTAACTCAACGAACACCTTCGGAGATACCTGTAGAGCATCTTTATAGTCACCCAGTTACGTTGCGACGTTTGATACACACAAAGAATTCCTCCGATGTCAGTGAGTTATATGATCTCATGGTCATAGGAACAAATACTTGACACGCAGAAAACAGTAGCAACAAAATGACACGATCAACATGCTACGTCTATTAGTTTGGGTCTAGTCCATCACGTGATTCTCCTAATGACGTGATCCAGTTATCAAGCAACAACACCTTGTTCATAATCAGAAGACCCTGACTATCTTTCATCAACTGGCTAGCCAACTAGAGGCTTGCTAGGGACAGTGTTTTGTCTATGTATCCACACATGTATATAAGTCTTCATTCAATACAATTATAGCATGGATAATAAACGATTATCTTGCTACAGGAATTATAATAATAACTATATTTATTATTGCCTCTAGGGCATAATTCCAACAGTCTCCCACTTGCACTAGAGTCAATAATCTAGCTCTCACATCATCATGCGAATTACATTGTAATAAATCTAACACCCATACAGTTCTGGTGTTGATCATGCTTTGCCCGTGGAAGAGGTTTAGTCAGCGGGTCTGCTACATTCAGATCCGTGTGCACTTTGCATATATTTACGTCCTCCCCTTCGACGTAGTCGCGGATGAGGTTGAAGCGTCATTCGATGTGTCTGGTCTTCTTGTGAAACCGCGGTTCCTTTGCTAAGGCAATGGCACCCGTGTTGTCACAGAACAAGGTTATTGGATTCAGTGCGCTTGGCACCACTCCAAGATCCGTCATGAACTACTTCATCCAGACACCCTCCTTAGCCGCCTCCGAGGCAGCCATGTACTCCGCTTCACATGTAGAATCTGCTACGACGCTTTGCTTGGAACTGCACCAGCTTACCGCACCCCCATTAAGAATAAATATGTACCCGGTCTGCGACTTAGAGTCGTCCGGATCTGTGTCAAAGCTTGCATCGATGTAACCCTTTACGGCGAGCTCTTCGTCACCTCCATACACGAGAAACATCTCCTTAGTCCTTTTCAGGTACTTCAGGATATTCTTGACCGCCACCCAGTGATCCACTCCTGGATTACTCTGGAGCCTGCCTGCCATACTTATGGCCAAGCTAACGTCCGGTCTAGTGCACAGCATTGCATACATGATAGAACCTATGGCTGAAGCATAGGGGACGGTGCTCATATGCTCTCTATCCTTATCAGTTGCTGGGCACTGAGTCTTACTTAATCTCGTACCTTGTAAAACTGGCAAGAACCCTTTCTTGGACTGTTCCATTTTGAACCTCTTCAAAACTTTATCAAGGTATGTGCTTTGTGAAAGTCCTATCAGGCGTTTTGATCTATCCGTGTAGATCTTAATGCCTAGAATGTAAGCAGCTTCTCCTAGGTCCTTCATAGAGAAAATTTTATTCAAGTAATCCTTTATGCTCTCCAAAAACTCTACGTTGTCTCCAATCAGCAATATGTCATCCACATATAATATTAGAAACGCCACAGAGCTCCCACTCACTTTCTTGTAAATACAAGATTCTCCAACCACTTGTATAAACCCAAATGCTTTGATCACCTCATCAAAGCGTTTGTTCCAACTCCGAGATGCTTGCACCAGTCCATAAATGGATCCCTGGAGCTTGCACACCTTGTTAGCATTCTTAGGATCGACAAAACCTTCGGGTTGCATCATATACAACTCTTCCTTAAGGAAACCGTTAAGGAACGCCGTTTTGACATCCATGTGCCAGATTTCATAATCGAAAAATGCAGCTATTGCTAACATGATTCTGACGGACTTAAGCATCGCTACGGGTGAGAATGTCTCATCGTAGTCAACTCCTTGAACTTGTGAAAACCCCTTTGCCACAAGTCGAGCTTTATAAATGGTCACATTGCCGTCAGCGTCCGTCTTCTTCTTAAAGATACATTTGTTCTGAATAGCCTTGCGGCCCTCAGGTAGTACTTCCAAAGTCCATACTTTGTTCTCATACATGGATCCTATCTCGGACTTCATGGCCTCTAGCCATTTGTTGGAATCTGGGCCCACCATTGCTTCTTCAGAATTTGCAGGTTCATTGTTGTCTAACAACATGATTGACATGACGGGATTACCGTACCACTCTGGAGCAGCACGTGGTCTCGTCGACCTGCGTGGTTTGATAGGAACTTGAACCGGAGTTTCATGATCATCATCATTAACTTCCTCCTCAACCAGTGTCGCAATGACAGAGGTTTCCCCTTGCCCTGCGCCACCATCTAGAGGGATGAGAGGTTCGACAACCTCATCAAGTTCTATCTTCCTCCCACTCAACTCTCTCGAGAGAAACTCCTTCTCGAGAAAAGCTCTGTTTTTAGCAACAAACACTTTGCCCTCGGATTTGAGATAGAAGGTGTACCCAACTGTCTCTTTTGGGTAACCTATGAAGATGCACCTTTCCGCTTTGGGCTCCAGCTCTTCAAGCTGAAGCTTTTTGACATAAGCATCACATCCCCAAACTTTAAGAAATGACAACTTTGGCCTTTTGCCATACCACGGTTCGAATGGTGTCGTCTCAACGGATTTTGATGGTGCCCTATTTAAAGTGAATGCAACTGTTTCTAATGCATAACCCCAAAATGATAACGGCAAATCGGTAACAGATATCATAGATCGCACCATCTCTAATAAAGTATGATTACGACGTTCGGACACACCATTACGCTGTGGTGTTCCAGGCGGTGTCAACTGTGAAACAATTCCACATTGTCTTAAGTGAGCACCAAACTCGAAACTCAGATATTCACCCCCACGATCAGACCGTAGGAACTTGATCTTCTTGTTACGATGAATTTCAACTTCACTCTGAAATTGCTTGAACTTTTCAAATGTTTCAGACTTGTGTTTCATTAAGTAGACATAACCATATCTACTCAAATCGTCAGTGAAGGTGAGAAAATAACGATATCCGCCGCGTGCCTCTACGCTCATCGGACCGCACACATCGGTATGTATGATTTCCAGTAAGTCACTTGCACTCTCCATTGTTCCGGAGAACGGAGTTTTAGTCATCTTGCCCATGAGGCATGGTTCGCACGTGTCAAGTGAATCAAAGTCAAGTGACTCCAAAAGTCCATCGGCATGGAGTTTCTTCATGCGCTTTACACCAATATGACCTAAGCGGCAGTGCCACAAAAATATGGCGATATCATTGTTAACTCTAACTCTTTTGGTCTCAATGTTATGTATGTGTGTATCACTATCAAGATTCAATATGAACAATCATCTCACACTGGGTGCATGACCATAAAAGATGTTACTCATAGAAATAGAACAACCATTATTCTCTGACTTAAAAGAGTAACCGTCTCGCAATAAACAAGATCCAGATATAATGTTCATGCTCAACGCAGGCACTAAATAACAATGATTCAAGTTCATAACTAATCCTGATGGTAACTGAAGTAAAACTGTGCCGACGGCGATTGCATCAACCTTGGAACCATTTCCTACGCGCATCGTCAGTTCATCTTTCGCCAGCCTTCGTCTATTTCGCAGTTCCTGTTTCGAGTTGCAAATATGAGCAACAGAACCGGTATCGAATACCCAGGCACTACTACGAGAGCCGGTTAAGTACACATCAATAACATGTATATCAAATATACCTGATTTTTCTTTGGCCGCCTTCTTATCAGCCAAATACTTGGGGCAGTTGCGCTTCTAGTGACCCATACCCTTGCAATAGTAACACTCTATTTCAGGCTTAGGTCTAGCTTTGGGTTTCTTCGTCGGATTGGCAACAGGCTTGCCGCTCTTCTTTGAATTACCCTTCTTGCCTTTGCCGTTTCTCTTGAAACTAGTGGTCTTATTCACCATCAACACTTGATGCTCTTTATGGAGTTCAGACTCTGCGACTTTCAGCATCGCAAACAACTCGCCGGGTGACTTGTTCATCCCTTGCATGTTGTAGTTCAACACAAAGCCTTTATAGCTTGGCGGCAGTGATTGAAGGATTCTGTCAGTGATAGCCTCTTGCGGGAGTTCAATCCCCAGCTCAGCTAGACGGTTTGAGTACCCAGACATTTTGAGCACATGTTCACTGATAGACGAGTTCTCCTCCATCTTGCAAGCATAGAATTTATCGGAGGTCTCATACCTCTCGATCCGGGCGTTCTTCTGAAAGATGAACTTCAACTCCTGGAACATCTCAAATGCTCCATTATGCTCAAAGCGACGTTGAAGTCCCGGTTCTAAGCCATACAAGACTGCACATTGAACTATTGAGTAGTCCTCCTTACGTGTTAACCAAGCGTTCTTAACATCCTGGTCAGCCGTAGCGGGTGGTTCATCTCCTAGCGCAGCATTAAGGACATAATCCTTCTTCCTAGCTTGTAAGATTAGCTTAAGATTACGAGCCAAGTCTACAAAGTTGCTTCCATCATCTTTTAATTTAGCTTTCTCTAGGAACGTATTAAAATTCAGGGTGACTGTCGCATGAGCCATGATCTACAACACAAATATATTCAAAGTGGACTTAGACTATGTTCAAGATAATTAGAGTTTAACTTAATAAAATTACTCGCTAAACTGCCACTCAAAAAGTACATCTCTCTAGTCATTTGAGTGGTTCATGATCCACTTACACTAGCTCAAGTTCGATCATCATGTCAGTTGAGTATAGTTTCAGTGGTAAGCATCCCTATGCTAATCATATCATCTATATGATTCATGATCGACCTTTCGGTCTCATGTGTTCCGAGGCCATGTCTGCACATGCTACGCTCGTCAAGCTTACCCCGAGTGTTCCGCGTGTGCAACTGTTTTGCACCCGTTGTATGTGAACGTTGAGTCTATCACACCCGATCATCATGTAGTGTCTCGAAACGATGAACTGTAGCAACGGTGCACAGTCGGAGAGAACACAATTTCGTCTTGAAATTTTAGTGAGAGATCACCTCATAATGCTACCGTCGTTCTAAGCAAAATAAGGTGCATAAAAGGATTAACATCACATGCAATTCATAAGTGACATGATATGGCCATCATCACGTGCTCCTTGATCTCCATCACCAAAGCACCGGCACGATCTTCTTGTCACCGGCGTCACACCATGATCTCCATCAACGTGTCGCCATCCGGGTTGTCGTGCTACTCATGCTATTACTACTAAAGCTACATCCTAGCAAAATAGTAAACGCATCTGGAAGCACAAACGTTAGTTTAAAGACAACCCTATGGCTCCTGCCGGTTGCCGTACCATCGACGTGCAAGTCGATATTATCTATTACAACATGATCATCTCATACATCCAATATATCACATCACATCGTTGGCCATATCACATCACAAGCATACCCTGCAAAAACAAGTTAGACGTCCTCTAATTTTGTTGTTGCATGTTTTACGTGGTGACCATGGGTATCTAGTAGGATCGCATCTTACTTACGCAAACACCACAACGGAGATATATGAATTGCTATTTAACCTTATACAAGGACCTCCTCGGTCAAATCCGATTCAACTAAAGTTGGAGAAACTGACACTTGCCAGTCATCTTTGAGCAACGGGGTTACTCGTAGCGATGAAACCAGTCTCTCGTAAGCGTACGAGTAATGTCGGTCCAAGCCGCTTCAATCCAACAATACCGCGGAATCAAGAAAAGACTAAGGAGGGCAGCAAAACGCACATCACCGCCCACAAATACTTTTGTGTTCTACTCGAGAAGACATCTACACATGAACCTAGCTCATGATGCCACTGTTGGGGAACGTCGCATGGGAAACAAAAAATTTCCTACGCGCGCGAAGACCTATCATGGTGATGTCCATCTACGAGAGGGGATATTCGATCAACGTACCCTTGTAGATCGCACAGCAGAAGCGTTAGTGAACGCGGTTGATGTAGTGGAACGTCCTCACGTCCCTCGATCCGCCCCGCGAACCGTCCCGCGATCAGTCCCACGATCTAGTGCCGAACGGGCGGCACCTCCGCGTTCAGCACACGTACAGCTCGACGATGATCTCGGCCTTCTTGATCCAGCAAGAGAGACGGAGAGGTAGATGAGTTCTCCGGCAGCGTGACGGCGCTCCGGAGGTTGGTGGTGATCTAATCTCAGCAGGGCTCCGCCCGAGCTCCGCAGAAACGCGATCTAGAGGTAAAACCGTGGAGATATGTGGTTGGGCTGCCGTGGCAAAGTTGTCTCAAATCAGTTCTAAAACCTCCGTATATATAGGGGGAAGAGGGGGAGGCTTGCCTTGGGGTCCAAGGACCCCTAAGGGGGTCGGCCGAGCCAAGGGCGGGGAGTCCTCCCCTTCCAAACCGAATCCAACTAGGTTTGGAAGGAGGAGTCCTTCCCCCTTTTCCCACCTCCTCTTTTTTTTTCTCTTTGATTTTCTTCCTATGGCGCATAGGGCCTTCTTGGGCTGTCTCACCAGCCCACTAAGGGCTGGTGCGCCACCCCCAAGGCCTATGGGCTTCCCCGGGGTGGGTTGCCCCCCCCCCCCCCCGGTGAACACCCGGAACCCATTCGTCATTCCCGGTACATTCCCGGTAACTTCGAAAACCTTTCGGTAATCAAATGAGGTCATCCTATATATCAATCTTCGTTTCCGAACCATTCCGGAAACCCTCGTGGCGTCCTTGATCTCATCCGGGACTCCGAACAACATTCGGTAACCAACCATATAACTCAAATACGCATAAAACAACGTCGAACCTTAAGTGTGCATACCCTGCGGGTTCGAGAACTATGTAGACATGACCCGAGAGACTCCTCGATCAATATCCAATAGCGGGACCTGGATGCCCATATTGGATCCTACATATTCTACGAAGATCTTATCGTTTGAACCTCAGTGCCAAGGATTCATATAATCCCGTATGTCATTCCCTTTGTCCTTCGGTATGTTACTTGCCCGAGATTCGATCGTCAGTATCCGCATACCTATTTCAATCTCGTTTATCGGCAAGTCTCTTTACTCGTTCCGTAATACAAGATCCCGCAACTTACACTAAGTCACATTCCTTGCAAGGCTTGTGTGTGATGTTGTATTACCGAGTGGGCCCCGAGATACCTCTCCGTCACACGGAGTGACAAATCCCAGTCTCGATCCATACTAACTCAACGAGCACCTTCGGAGATACCTGTAGAGCATCTTTCTAGTCACCCAGTTACGTTGCGACGTTTGATACACACAAAGCATTCCTCCGATGTCAGTGAGTTATATGATCTCATGGTCATAGGAACAAATACTTGACACGCAGAAAACAGTAGCAACAAAATGACACGATCAACATGCTACGTCTATTAGTTTGGGTCTAGTCCATCACGTGATTCTCCTAATGACGTGATCCAGTTATCAAGCAACAACACCTTGTTCATAATCAGAAGACCCTGACTATCTTTGATCAACTCGCTAGCCAACTAGAGGCTTGCTAGAGACAGTGTTTTGTCTATGTATCCACACATGTATATAAGTCTTCATTCAATACAATTGTAGCATGGATAATAAACGATTATCTTGATACAGGAATTATAATAATAACTATATTTATTATTGCCTCTAGGGCATAATTCCAACACGTGTATGCTGATTGGGACGCTGTCCCTAACAATAACTCCACACTGATATATAAATTTGTCTTTTCCGCTTGGTTCAATCGGTTAGCCATCTGGAGTGACTTCTTCGATCATTAACATTTTATCCTGGCCCAACCTTTTCTTCAGGCCTCGTCTCCTTACAGAAGTTTGGCTCGATCCGGAGGGTTAAACGAAGAAAGAAATGTTAATATATGTACATACAAAACAATTAATGCATCTAGTCAATAGAGGCTTAATTAATATATATATATATATATACCTCGCCGGACTTTGCAACGGTTAAGGCTCCAACACTGGCGGAGCCGCATCAACTCCCTCCTCCATTCGATCACCAGAGCCGTCATATCCTCCCTTCTCCATTCGATCACTATCATTGAGATACGACAAGGTTGAAATTTGGGTTGGTGTCATAATTTCACCCACATAGCATGTGCTAAAAATTTGAGAGGGTTATGGAAAAAACTGGATGCACTTCGTGTACAAACTGGACAATCTCTTTCGTAGTATCACGGTTTTGGACGAAAGGTCATCCATTACAAACGGATTTCATTTTTTTAACTTATTTTAACTCCGGATATTTTGTGCATTCAATATGCACCATTCAAAGCCACATCATCAATTTTCAACCCTTTTCTGCATTTAATGATTTTTTAGCTAAATGACCCTGAAATTAAAAAGCACCACAAATGAACTCTGAGAAGGTTGAAACTTGGTATGGTATCATAATTTCACGCACATAGTATGTGCTAAAAAGTTGAGAGGGTTACGACAAAAACTGGATGCACTTCGTGTACAAACTGGACAATCTCTTTCGAAGTATGAGGGTTTCGGATGAAAACTCATCTATTACAAAGAGATTTCATTTTTAACTTATTTTAACTCTAGACGTTTTGTGCATTCATATGCACCATTCAAAGCCACATCATCAATTTTCAACCTTTTTCTGACTTCATTTGCTATTTTCCATGCATTCAATGATTTTTTTAGCTAAATGACCCTTAAATTGTAAAGCACTACAAATGAACGCTGAAAAGGTTGAAACTTGGCATGGTATCATAATTTCACCCGGATAGCATGTGTTAAAAAGTTGAGAGGGATACGGTAAAAGCTGGATGCACTTCATGTACAAACTCGACAATCTCTTTCGATGTATCAGGGTTTCGGACGAAACTCATCTATTACAAAGGAATTTCATTTTTGACATGTAACTGTAGTGATATTATAGATCAAATCTTGGATAATTTTATTGCTTATTGCATCGTAACAATGGATAATCTTCACCTTTTAACAGGATGCTTGGGTCAGCCTTCACTTTGAAGGGAGGAATTTCATGAAACTTTTCATTATCTTCTGATATGTTTGTCTTGTCCTCCACTCCCACGATGTTTTTTCCCTGAAAGAACTATGTGGCGCTTTGGATCATCGCATGGTGTATTCGCTTCCTTATCTTTTCTTTTTCTTGGTTTGGTAGACATGCCCTTCACCTAGAAAACATGTGCCATATCATTGGCTAGGACGAATGGTTCGTCTATGTACCCAATATTGTTGAGATCCACTCTTGTCATTCCGTATTGCGGGTCTACCTATACCCGCCTCCTGACAGATTGACCAATTGCACGGAAACAAAGGGACCTTAAAGTCACATCCGTAGTCAAGTTCTCATATGTCCATTATATAACCATAATATGTGTCCTTTGCCCTACTGGTGTTTATTGCATCAAAGCGGACACCACTATTTTTGTTGGTGCTCTTTATACCTTGGGGATCGTGTAAAATGTATTCTCATTTATCTCGTACCCTTGGAAAGTCAATATAGTCGAAGATGGTGTCATGGCCAACAAGTATAGGTCATCTCCAACAATGTTTTTACCCATGAGACGTGTTTGCAACCAACCGCCGAAAGTCCCAATGTGTTCACGTGTAATCCATTCGCCAGAATGCTCTCGGTGTTTGGAGCATAGAATATTCTTGTGTTCATTGATATACGGGGTCACCAAGGTAGAATTCTATAAAACTGTGTAGTGTGCTTGCACCCAAGAATGTTCGTCCCTACATATTATTGAATTTGGTCCTAGCATGCCTTTACCACTCACTCTCCCCTCATGCTGCGATTCAGGGACACCAATCGGCTTAATGGCAGGAATAAAGTCAATGCAAAACCCAATGACCTCCTCTGTTTCATGGCCCTTGGAGATGCTTCCTTTTGTCCTAGCACGGTTGCGTACATATTTCTTTAAGACTCTCATGAACCTCTCAAAGGGGAACATATTGTGTACAAATACAGGACCCAGAATAGTCATCTCATTGACTAGGTGAACTAGGACGTGCGTCATAATATTGAAGAAGGATGGTGAGAACACCAACTCGAAACTGACAAGACATTGAACCAAATCATTATGTAACTTTGGTAGGATTTCTGGATCATTACCTTCTGAGAAATTGAATTGAGGAATGCACATAGCTTCTCAATAGCTAACCGAACATTTTCTGGTAGAAACCCCCTCAATGCAACCGAAAGCAGTTACGTCATAATCACGTGGCAGTCATGAGACTTTAGGTTTTGGAAAAAAAATCTCTGCCATATTTATTATTCCCTTTATATTCGACAAGAAGCCACACGGGACCTTGATACTGAGGAGGCATTCAGAAAAATCCTTCTCTTCTCTGGTAAGAGAGTACCTTGGAGGACCTTGATACTGCTTTGGATGCATGTCGTCTTTTTCGTTCATACATTGCTGGTCCTCACGTGCCTCCGGTGTATCTTTGGTCTTCCCATACACGCTCAAGAAACCTAGCAGGTTCACGCAAACATTTTTTGTCACGTCCATCGCAGAGCGTACCTCTAGTTCTGTCTAATAAGATTTCTTCTTACACATGGGTGCGTGTCCCTCAGCGTCATTCGGAACAGATTGTCCGTCAGGACCCTTTCCAAAGATTATTTGTAAATCCTTGACCATATCATATATAGAATCACATGTACGGAGGAGACGCTTCTTCCAGTGATCTGCCTCACCTTTGAAATGTGTGCCTTTCTTTCTTAAGGATGCCAGCTCGGAAGAAATCGATGATGTCCCAGGTTCACATTCTTCTTACATTTTTTCAAATGTATACTTTCAGTTTCATCTAAATATTGCATGCATGAGTTGTATCCCTTGTTTTTCTATCCTGAAAGGTTACTAAGAGCAGGCCAATCATTGATGGTTACAAACAGCAACACTCATAGGTCAAATTCCTGTTGTTTGTGCTCATCCCACACATGTACAACTTTTTTATCCCACAACTGTAAAAGTTCTTCGACTAATTTCCTTAGGTACATATCAATGTCATTGCCAAGTTTCTTAGGGCCTTGGATGAGCACTAGCATCATAATGAACATATGCTTCATGCACAACCAAGGAGAAAGGTTATAGATGCATAGAGTCACAGGTCAGGTGCTATGATTGATGCTCTGCTCCCCAAAAGGATTAATGTCATCTACACTTAAACCAAATCATACATTCCTTGCGTCATTCGCAACGTCCCGCCACTTTCTCTCGATTTTTCTCCACTGCGACCCGTCGGCGGGTACTCTCAACATCCCATCTTTCTTACGGCCTTCTGTGTTGTTAGAGCATATATCTCCATATGTGGTTTTGGTAATTGATGACAATTCCTATGGACTAATGGTTGCCTTAAGTTACATTTATAGGATTTGTCCATAGGCACTTCTTGAAGTCCATCTGTTGGGTTCAAGGAGTTTATACGATGACCAAGATGGTATTCAAGGTATTATCCAAAGTATGGTCATAGAGACACATGGTTGATAAAGATCTCAGACAAAGAGTAAATCAAGATGATCAACACACAAAGCGTACAAGATGTACCGAGAGGGATCAAGTGATCCCATGGTATGGTAAGCATTGTCCATTACGTATTTGTGTACTAACCCATGGTCTTCGTGAGAGTTCTTTGTGGGGGTTAGGTGTGTTTCCATGGGCTTGCGTCAAAGGGAAGATCTCATACAACCCATGAGCAAATCAAGATGATCAACACACAAAGCGTACAAGATGTACCGAGAGGGATCAAGTGATCCCATGGTATGGTAAGCATTGTCCATTACGTATTTGTGTACTAACCCATGGTCTTCGTGAGAGTTCTATGTGGGGGTTAGGTGTGTTTCCATGGGCTTGCGTCAAAGGGAAGATCTCATACAACCCATGAAGTATGACGTCAAGTTGTGATCGTCATCAAGATTGCGATGTGCAAGTTCAAGTGGATCAGCACGAAGATATCATGCTTGAAGCTTGCCGTCCATTGTGGTGGCAATGGACTTGTGAAGATATGCTGAAGAGTGGCTCACCCATAGTGAGTATGGGGGAGCAATCAACTAGTCTTCATCAAGCCAACACAATCAAGAAAGGTGGTCCATCTTGAGGAAGCCAAGATCATCATCATCTAGCTCAAGAGGACGAGGTGCAAGGTATAGGTTTGCCCTTGATAGGTTTTCTGTTTAGGATAGATTGTTGTACTATCAAGGGGGCTCTCAAGTGAGTAGCTTGATCGTATCATTCGTTGAGAGCTCAAACCATTTGCATCCTTGCATCATACTTCTTGGTTCTTGTTTGGTGTTTCTCTTTGTGAGTTTTAGAGCTTATGGTCAGCTTCGTGACAAGCTCGAGTTCATCGAAAACGGAGTCCATATGCATCTACTATGATGTTTTCGATGTTGGAGTTTTTGCCGGTTCTTCATTCATAGAGGACTCACATCTCTATATCTTTGGCATATTCATAATCCAACAAGCTTGGGTTTGCTCGATTCGGAGCTCGTATGCGAAAGTTATGGCTGTTTCAGTGGCGAGCGGTAGTACCGCTGGCAGGTGGTAGTACCGCTGGCCCTAGCGGTAGTACCGCTGGCTGGCGGTAGTACCGCCCCTGGTCAGCGGTAGTACCGCTCCAGGAGCTTAGTACCGCCTGCCTAGCGGTTGTTCGTGGACGGACCTTTTTGCGAAGACTTTCTTGGCGGTGGTAGTGTCGTTGCACTACCAGGGGCCCAGCGCTAGTACCGCTGGAGTTCCAGCGGTAGTACCGCTGCAGCCAGCGGTAGTACCGCTAGCTGGCGGTAGTACCGCTGGAGTGCCAACGGTAGTACCGCTGGAGTGCCAGCGGTAGTACCGCTGCAGCCAGCGGTAGTACCGCTGGAGCTCGGGCAGAAAGTGGGGGTAACGGTCTGATTCCTTCCCCCACTATATAAAGGGGGTCTTCTTCCCCCTTGGTCTTATCCATCCGTTGAGCTCTTGTTCTACCTCCATTGTTGACATTCTTAGAGCTTGATTACTCTCTATCCCTCCAATGATTCTTGCTTGTTCTTGAGGGAAAAGAGAGAGGAGATCTAGATCCACATCTCCACCAATCACTTTCTCCTCTATGTGAGGGGAACCCCTTGGATCTTGATCTTGGAGTTCTTTGTGAGCTCCTTGTTCTTCCTCTCATATTTCTCCATAGCTTTTGTTGTTGTGGAGGGATTTGAGTGTGAGGGACTTGACCACTTCGTGTGTTCTTGCCATTGCATTAGTTGCATCGGTTTGAGTTCTCCACGGTGATACGTGGAAGTGAGAAGTTGAGAAGCTTACTACCTTTGGTACTTAGTACCCTTGATATTGTTCTTCGTGGATGCTTTGGCGTCCTAGAAGCTTGGTGGTGTCTCGGAGCTCAATCATTGTGGTGTGAAGCTCCGGGAAGCGTCGGGGTCTCCAATTAGGTTGTGGAGATTTCCCCGAGCAATTTGTACGGGTACCGGTAACCGCCCCCAAGGGTTGCCACGTGTACGGGTTCGGTGACCGCCCCCAAGGGTTGCCATTTGTACGGGTTCGGTGACCCCCCCAAAGGGTTGCCATTTGTACGGGTTCGGTGACCGCCCTCAAGGGTCCCTTAGTGGAATCACGGCATCTTGCATTGTGCGAGGGCGTGAGGAGATTACGGTGGCCTTAGTGGCATCTTGGGGAGCATTGTGCCTCCACACCGCTCTAATGGAGATTAGCATCCGCAAGGGTGTGAACTTGGGGATACATCATCGTCTCCTCGTGCCTCGGTTATCTCTTACCCGAACCCTTTACTTATGCACTTTACTTTGTGATAGACATATTGTTTATTGTAATATATCTTGCTATCACTTAGTTGTTTATATTGCTTAGCATAAGTTGTTGGTGCACATAGGTGAGCCTAGTTGTTTGTAGGTTTTGTGCTTGACATATTAAACGTTAGTTTTATTCCGCATTTGTTCAAGCCTAAACCTTAACTATTTTAAAGCGCCTATTCACCCCCCCCCCTCTAGGCGACATCCACGTCCTTTTCATGTGTGCCATCGCAACAACTTGGCATGCTCTTTGTTTCTTAATAGACATTTCTACCATGGTATTATAGGATCATACCACATCACTTTGGCAGGAACCCTCTTCTTGGGGCGTTGGCCCTCAACTTCACCGGGGTCACCGCGTATGTTCTTATACCGCAATGTACCGCATACCGGGCATGCATTCAAATTCTCATATTCCTCACCGCGATAGAAGATGGTGTCATTAGGGCATGCATGTATCTTCTACACCTCTAATCCTAGAGGGCACAGAACCTGCTTTGCTTTGTACCTACTGTCAAGCAATTCGTTATCCTTTGGAAGCTTGTTCTTCATTATTTTCAGTAGCTTTTGAAATCCCTTGTAAGATACACCATTCTCTGCTTTCCATTGCAGCAATTTCAGTGTGATACGAGCTTTGTGTTGTCATCTTCGCAATTTGGGTACAACCCTTTTTTGTGATCTTCTAACATGCGATCGAACTTCAAGTTCTCCCTTTCATTTTCGCATTCTCTTCGTGCATCAACAATGACCAGGCTAAGATCATCATCAGCGGGCACATCTTGTGCCTCTTGATCTTCAACTTCTCCATTGCAGTATTACCACATTCAGGGAACGTAGGATACGGATAGTTGTCATCATCCTCTTCTTCTTCATTGTCTTCCATCATAACCCCTCTTTCTCCGTGCTTGGTCCAAACATTATAGTGTGGCATGAAACCCTTCTCAAGCAGGTGCAAATGAAGGGTTTTCGAGGAAGACTAATCCTTTGTATTCCCACAGACAGTACATGGACAATACATAAAACCATTCTATTTGTTTGCCTCGGCCACTTTGAGAAAATTATGCAGGCCGTCAATGTGCATCGGTCACCGTACATCCATTGTCGGTTCATCTGCATGCATTGCATAATTAAGTATATCAAAAACCATTATAGAATATCATGAATAAAGAAGTGACCAAATTAATACAAGTTCATCATCGCATTAAAACCAAAGTATAGTAGTGATCAAATGTTATTACTGGAAAAATAAATACGTACTGTTCATATATGTAGTTCTCATAGAACAACATACAGCTCTCTAGAGCATCTAATTAAAACATACATTGAAACTAACATACAACTATGTAAAACATTAAAATGCAACAACAAATGAGGTCAAAATCGAAACTAAGGTAACAATTGATCCAACGGCATAATGATATCAAGCCTCATTATCGATGACATATTTTCTAATCTTT
This sequence comes from Hordeum vulgare subsp. vulgare, assembly GCF_904849725.1. Lineage (NCBI taxonomy): Eukaryota > Viridiplantae > Streptophyta > Magnoliopsida > Poales > Poaceae > Hordeum > Hordeum vulgare. Next base: position 561,750,233 of record NC_058523.1, on the reverse strand, counting down.
CTAATCTTCAAGCGCATTGCAATTATCTGGATCTTGTCATCGTCGACGACATCGGCAACATGCAACTCCAATTTTATCTTCTCCTCTTCAATTCTTTTCAATTTTTCTTTCAAGTAATTGTTTTCTTTTTCAACCAAATTTAACCTCTCGACAAGAGGGTCGGTTGGAATTTTCAGTTCACATACCTCCTAGATAAAAACATCTACGTCACGTTAGTCGGCAAAAATTTCACAAACAATAAATAAAACAAATAGTTATAAAATATAATATACCACGTCCAAATCATAGACCGGACGAGAGCCGACGGGGGCGGATAGCAAAACCATGGCACTGTATAATAACAAACAATAAGAAAAGTAAGAAAAATATACAAGTAGTTATCTAAATTATACAAGTAAGAATTGTTTTCCTTTTAAAAGGAAGATAAGAACAAGAGACTCACCACGGTGGTGACGGCGACGAGATTGGCATGGGCGATTGACGGTGGTGAGGGCGGGGACGGGGACGGGGTGGCACCCTACACATGTGTAGACTCTAAGAAGTTAATTTGAGATCAAATTGTACATCTAAATTGAAATGAACTCCCACATACACTCCTTCACTAAAACCCACAAACCACTCTAATTCTAAAGCATTTGAAATGAGCTAAACTAGCAATGCAAGATGAAAGGATGAAGTTGTTAACCTTTTAAAACACTTGTTTAGTTGGTGCACCGCCAAACCTAGACAAATCTTGGGGAAATGTAGCTTGGAGAGGAGAAAGCTTAAGTGTGGCTTGGGCACTTCATCAAACACCTCATGTGCATAGGAGCTGTGAATAGAGTAGCACACACCTCCCACCGTTCCACGGCCAAAAAACAGAGGACATGGGGGCCTGCATAAATATAGGCAAAACTTTAGTCCCGATTTATGTATAAAACCAGGACTAAAGCCCTACCCTTTAGTCCCGGTTTCGTCTGGAACCGGGACGAAAGGTCCAAGTTGAACCGGGAGTGATGCATGCCGAGGCCCGGCTGGCGTCCTAGCCGCTCGAACCGGGACTGATGCTTCCATTAATCCCGGTTCGTAGCACGACCGAGACTAATGCTCTGATCTGGCCAGGACCAAAGCCCTGTTTTCTACTAGTGTTGGCGCCCTCCTACTGTCATCCCGTCCAGTTCGATCCATGGTAACCTACAACAAAGGAAATGATAGGAGGGGAAGGTGAGGTGAGGCGAAGAAGATGGATCCGGGCAAGGTAGATCGAAGGAGATAGGGAGACGCTCGATAGGGGAAGAGCGAAGGGGGCGCCGTCGTGGTAGATCAGAGGAGGGGTAGGGAGAGGCGCGGTGGCGAAGGTAGAAGGGTGCAGCTAGCCGATGAGGTGACTAGGGGATCTGGGAGGAGGGATATGGTGCTGGCGGAAGGGGAAATGTTAGGGTTTAGGAACTGGTACAGGGTGTGGAAGGTTTAAGAACTATGATACCCACATGTTGTACAAAAGCAAGCTTTATCACATTGCGAGCAGTCATGTTTGAAAGACAAAGGAGGAAATCAATATAAGATGCCACACTTGCACAAGGATCGTCTTCACAATGATGACAGGAAAGAATGAGTGTATATTGCGATTGTCGGCTAAATCGGTCATTTGTGTTTATTGCAAAAAAAAATTGAAAGGAAATCAGTAGATTTTTGCAACGCGACAATGTGGTGGCAAATCCGGATGCAAACTTTAAATGTGGTGGTTTTTTACAATTCACTCGACAATGTTCCTTACTGCTCAACAATCTGGAGATGAATTTGCAAAAATACCGTATGGAGGGTGCTAGTATACATACATTACAAGAAAAGAAAAGAAAAGAAAGATAAGGTGTAAGAAATTAAATAGAACTAGAGTTGTTTAGCGATGGCCTTGAGCGCATCTCGGACGTAGGGGTAGCGGTAGGAGAAGCCGAGCTGGGTGGCCCTGGCCGGGAGCACCTTCTGGCCGTCTAGCACCACCGTGGCGCCTTCTCCTAGCAGGGCCTTGATGGCGAGCCCCGGCACCGGCAGCCAGGACGGGCGTCCCACCACCTGCCCCAGCCTGTCGCACAGCTCCGACAGACGCACCGGGTTGGGCGCCGTGCCGTTGATGACGCCGGTGTATGCCGGGTTCCGCAAGGACTCGTAGATGAGATCCACCAGGTCATCCAAATGAATCCAAGAGAACCTATACATATATATCATTCATTCATTCATTCCATTCATTCGTTCATTTATTAGGTTGGATGATGAAGATGATGATGATGATGATGATGATGAAGAAGAAGATGATGATGGTGATGAAGAAGAAGAAGAAGAAGAAGAAGACCATTGTGTTCCTGTGCCGAGCGGCCCGCCGGCAAACATCATGAAGAGGGGGATCATCTTGGCCAGAGCACCGCCGTCCTTGCCGAGGACGACTCCGATCCGAAGGAGCACCAGCCGGACGTGCTCCTGCTTCACTTGTCGTGCCCGTCCCTCCCATTCTCGACACACCTCATCAATCAATCAAGTAAACAAAACTTGAATTAAATTTCCATCCGACATGGAAGCCATGCTAGACATTGTTACATACCTGTGCTAGGTAGTCATTGCCTGATGGGCTGGATTCATCGAAGCTGTCGGTCTCGCTTGTGCCTGCAATTAATTAATTATGTATTTATGTTTGAAAAAGATTGGTTGATTGAGCTGCTTGCTCAAATCAGTCAAAGAAGAAGAAAAAGACTAGAGTGCTAGTACCGTAGTAGCCGACGGCTGTTGCACTGACGAAAACAGAGGGACCATTGCCATTGGCATTGCTGCTGGCTTCATGTTCAGGTTGAGGGGAACTAGTGCTGGTGCTACTATTGATGTGATCCACAACCTAGCTTGAGTAAAATTGAGGAATCCAATTCAGTTGAATTGTTTTGCTTTGTTGAATGTTGATCCACAACCTAGCTTGAGTAAAATTAATTACCTTTGAGGTGACATTGATTCGGCTCTGCATAATTTCCTTCTTAATCTGCAAGCAAGCATCATTCGTCTCTTAATTAATAATCAACCGAACCGATTTGTAGACGAAGAATGGCTACGTACTTGTGGCGACCACCTGGTGCTGATTGGCATTCCTGCGAGGTTGACAACACCAGTGGAACCCTTGATGCATCGCTCCCACTCTTCCTCTTGCTCCGCGATGGTCACGCCCGGATACCGCGAAGCTGCATTTTCCATTTTGCATATGGAGTAGGCCAGGGTGTTTAACCTCCTTTTCTAAAAAAAATATGGTGTAGGGTGTATATAAGAGGAGAGGTGAGGAGGCTTGTACCGTGCTTAATTACCTACCAGGGAAAAGAGAGGCGGCCTTGTTCTTGGAGGTTGAGCGTGTCAAGACGCACACCTTGTGATCCTCTGTTTTTATTTATTTATTTATTTGGCATTCATATTCAGATTCATGTTCATATTTCATATTCAGACAGTGAAGGAGTCAGATGCAAATGGAAAGGATATAATATACCGGATAGGAGCTTGTGCACGAGCCTTCGTCCGACGAACCCGGTGGCTCCGGTGATGGACACCGTCATGGATGATGACACCTCATCGCTGCTGCTTGTGCTTGAAGAGAAGCAGCACAACAGCCTCTGTCTGCTCGTCCACCTCGCCCTCGCCCTCGTCCTCGGCGTCGGCGTCGCGTGTGCGGTGGAGAAGGAGGAGGAGGAGGAGGAGGGAAACAAAACGCGGATGGCCATGGCCGCTCCTGGGGATGGGGGTGGGGGTGGGGGTGCGGGGTGGTGGAGGGTGGATAAGGAAGGAGACAGTCGGCAGGCATCACTCCTTTCTTTCTTTTAGCCTTTGCCTGCTTATGCTTTGCTTTGGTGGCCAAATATGAGCCAGGCCAGGCCACCATACACAGTACATAATAAAGCACCAATGCCGTCTCCAACGCACACTATCTCAAACCCCCAACATGGTCTCCACATATGATTTTTTCCACAAACTCAACACAGAGTGGTTCGGCTGCCACGTTCAACCGTGGCCCACCCTTAACCCTCTCCCTCACTCGGGTGTTTCCTGTCTCAAACGGTCAACGTCGCTCCAGTCTTGCATTCACGTCCAGCCAAAACGGACGCCGCCTCTCAGTAATGTCGGCATTGAAGCGGTGCACCGACCGAGGACACGCGAATGACACCTCGTCGATCACTCGTCCAATATTAATGATATGAGGTTGCCAAGGAACCTACTCCAACGCAGCCCATTCGCCCATCTACCACCCACCATTAACCACATCATAGCAGTCAATTGCCATCCGCCCACTATATAAACTCCAACCATGGCCATAGCCGCGGACATCCTCCTCTGGTACCTTTCTCCTCCTTCGCAACACGTCTGCCATGGCCTCCTCGCGCTCCAAAGCATTCTAGGACAGTCTCTCATATGAGCAGAAGAAGGAGAGGCCGACGATGTCCCAATGGAGGACACGGCCGATGACGATCCGGCGCCATCCTCCTCGCCGGTGCATGCTGGCATCAACATCGGTGAGGCCCGTGTCCACTACGCTCGCATGCATGGTGCGGGAGGCCAAGTTCTGGCAGGCACACACCGACCAGGCCTACAACCTCCATCTCCTCGAGAATCACCAACGCAAGAAGGACCAACTCGCCGTCAGCATAGCCATCGCGTCGGACGTGGACGCGAGAAGTTCCGGCGAAGCAAGAGGCGCTGCTCGACTCATACTGCTCCGCTTGCGACATCCGTCATGACAGCTGGCGGTATCGCCTCCATCAAGTGGAATTACAGGGCACCCACCGGGAGATTGACGAGGCGGCGTATGAGGTGTTCAGCAGGAGCGGTGACGAGGAGGAAATCGCCATCTCCGCCACGACTGCACCCCGCAGCCACAACCATGAAGTCGGCACATCTACAGGCGTCGTTAACAGTGTGGAGGAGTAGTGCATGGTAGGTCACCGTCGCTCGTGTCCCAAGAAGGCCACGACTCCTTCCCACTCGTTGAAGCTAAACTTGGTGGACTGATCATCGTCCGTCGACTAACCTCTCAGGCTGTGGAGCAAGAGGCTGGCGAGGTAGAGCTAGAGAGCGCCCAAGCGAAACTGAAGAAGGCGAAGGCAAGAGCAGGAGTTTCAGTTCTCGGGGTTCACGACTGGACGTGGGTAGCGGGCGTTGAAGATCAAAGTGCTTGACCAGGCGGTCTTGGACGATCGAAATCATGATGCAACCCGGCTAAAAATCATGTCAATCATGAAGACAGTTTGTAAGGAAACATGGCACTTGAAGCGCAGGGCAACAGAGCTCGAATAGGCAGAGGAGTTGTTCCGAAGTCTCCATGTCAATTGGAAAGAGCATGATAGACAAGGACAAGGCCAACCTATCTATCTAGGAAAAGCAGAAAGATGAGCAAAGCAATCGAGGATGCCATATATAGTTCGTTACAAGCCTGGCGTCCTATCGCATGGCGGCTAAGAATATGCATGCTTCTTTTTTTTATGTAAGATAAGAATATGCATGCTTCTTAGACCAACATCCAGACAAGAAGCAATGTGAGAAAAGGGATGGAGTACCTCAAGACAAATGAGGTAGAACATGGTACTTACGCTTTGTCCAAAATGGAGTATTTAACAGAAGAAAAAAACTACCACACCTCGTTCAACCGTGCCTACAAACTACCACTTTACAAATTTGGCTGAAAAATATCTTAGACCAACATCTAGACAAGAAGCAATGGGAGAGAAGGGATGGAGTACCTCAAGACAAATGAGGTAGAACATGGTACTTACGCTTTGTCCAAAATGGAGTATTTAACAAAAAAAAACTGCCACATCTCGTTCAACCGTGCCTACAAACTACCACTTTACAAATTTGGGCTGAAAAATATCTTAGACCAACATCTAGACAAGAAGCAATGTGAGAAAAGGAATGGAGTACCTCAAGACAAATGAGGTAGAACATGGTACTTAGGCTTTGTCCAAAATGGAGTATTTAACAAAAAAAACTACCATACCTCGTTCAACCGTGCCTACAAACTACCACTTTACAAATTTGTGCTGAAAAATATCTTAGACCAACATCTAGACAAGAAGCAATGTGAGAAAAGGGATGGAGTACCTCAAGACAAATGAGGTAGAACATGGTACTTACGCTTTGTCCAAAATGGAGTATTTAACAAAAAAAAACTACCACACCTCGTTCAACCGTGCCTACAAACTATCACTTTACAAATTTTATGCTGAAAAATATCTTAGACCAACATCTAGACAAGAAGAAATGTGAGAAAAGGGATGGAGTACCTCAAGACAAATGAGGTAGAACATGGTACTTACGCTTTGTCCAAAATGGAGTATTTAACAAAAAAAAAAACTACCACACCTCGTTCAACCGTGCCTACAAACTACCACTTCACAAATTTGTGCTGAAAAATATCTTAGACCAACATCTAGATGGGAGAAAAGGGATGGAGTACCTCAAGACAAATGAGGTAGAACATGGTACTTACGCTTTGTCTAAAATGGAGTATTTAACAAAAAAAATACTACCACACCTCGTTCAACCGTGCCTACAAACTATTACTTTACAAATTTATGCTGAAAAATATCTTAGACCAACATCTAGACAAGAAGCAATGTGAGAAAAGGGATGGAGTACCTCAAGACAAATGAGGTAGAACACGGTACTTACGCTTTGTCCAAAATGGAGTATTTAACAAAACAAAAAATACCACACCTTGTTCAACCGTGCCTACAAACTACCACTTCACAAATTTGTGCTGGAAAATATCTTAGACCAACATCTAGATGGGAGAAAAGGGATGGAGTACCTCAAGACAAATGAGGTAGAACATGGTACTTACGCTTTGTCCAAAATGGAGTATTTAACAAAAAAACTACCACAATTCGTTTCAACCGTGCCTACAAACTACCACTTTACAAATTTATGTCGAAAACTATCTTTTTTTGACTAATCTTTGACTAAAAATTACCATGTGTGGAAAGTGCCCGATTCGGCCTATTTATGACAGGTTGGGCCCACTCATAAGTGCTGACGTGGCAGAGTAGCCAACTCTACTAGATTGACTGTTGTGACATGTGGGACCAATATGTCAAGTCTATCTTCTTCCATGGAATTCCCCATCTACATAAGCCGGCAAAATCGACAAATTTGACCCCTAGACACAAAAAATTCACAAACTAGACTGCATTTGAAAAAAAACACTCAGCTAACCCTTTTGTATGGCACTCAACACTTAGGCGTCACACTACACTGTGTGACGCCTTAGCCGTAGGCGTCACACCCCTCGCCACGCTAGCATTTGACTCCACCCCACCCCCCGCAGTGTGGCACCTTAGTCACAGGCGCCACACTGCCACTTCTTTCGTTTGTCCTCCCCGCATCCATTTTTCCTTCTTGTTTTGCACCGGTTGTCTGCTGTGTTTGTATATGAATGATGAATCTAGTTTCTTGCCATGTCTCTGCCATTTTGATTTCCATGCATCTTTCTTTACTTTTTGTGTGTACTTAATCAGCCTCACAAGTCATAGGTTTCCTCGGGATAAGAGATGAGTCCCTGTATATTCTTGTTATAAATTAGTTTGTCAACGCTTATTTTTTTTTATCTTAGCTCCATTGTCTTTTTTACAATCTTGAGAAGCAAAGTTCACCTCCAAAACAGTACTAGTCCTATAGAATATAACTCTACTCTCCACAGATAGTTCTACTAGCAGTGTTCATTTTTTTAGTTAAACATGGCAGTGTAGCAGAGATTAAAATGGCAGTGTGTCGCCACACCGCAGGGGTGGGATGCGTCAGCCAGCGTGCTCAGGGGTGTGGCGCCTACGGCCACAGCGTCATACAGTGCAGTGTGATATCTAAGTGTCGGGCGCCACATAAAAGGGTCAGCTGAGTAAAAAAAAAAAAATCAAACGTAGTCCAGTTTGTGAATTTTTTGCAAATTTGTTGATTTTGCCACATAAGCCAGCGCCATTCTTTCTCTCAGCGGAGGCTCTGGCGGCCATGGCAATACGTAGCAGATACTACTAGTATTACTACTACTCTTGTAATTTTTGCTATTCAAACAGTGATGCGTTCTTTTCTTCCCACACCCAGGGTGATCATTTTTCAAAACATTTGTTTAGGATTATTCCTCTAAATATGCCAGTGCAAATCCAAAACACAAACCACAAACAAGTACACTAACTAATAATAATAATAATAATTAAGCAGCAGCAGCTAGTATCTAGGATTGGATTGAGCAGTCCATGTTCATCCTTCACAGAAACAACTACAAACCAAGTCCATCATGAGCAGCTGCTGCCTGCAAATTCTTAACAAAATATGTCAAACCTACATACATATCTTACTTATCAAGCCAAATTATATATTATACAACAGCAACAACAGCAGCAGCGACAAAGGGAGGAGAGGGGAGGCGAGGCTGGGCGATGATGATGATGATGATCCCTTTGATCGAAGCGAGACACTGCAAAACAAAAGGGATTTTAGTTTTACAAGATGCTGCATCCTTTCTGTGACTTCCTCTTCTTCCGCTTCTGCTTCGGAGGCTGGAGGACCACCTTGATCGCCGCATCAAACACCGCCTTGATGTTCTGCAACACCGTGCAACCAAATCAATCACTAACCCAATCACTACAACTAGCCATCCAGCCTTCTTCTTCTTCTTCTTCTTGCCAACTACTAGGAGATGCACTCTCCGATTTTTACCTGCTGTGTTTTTGAGCTGCACTCGATGTAGGCAGTCGCGCCAATCACCTTCTTCAGCTCTTCACCCTACAATCATTAGCCACAGAGATGATGACATCACTGCCTTATGCCAGGACATATGCATATGCTATTTATTTTCTCAAGAAGAAAAAGAAATACAGATAAAGCTTCCGAGTAGAGTACCTGAGCAGTGGAAATAGGAACCGCGCCAGGGTGATCCACAAAAAACTGCTTGTCATCCCGCAGATCTATTAACATCAACATGGTGGTTAAGCACTGCTGAGTTATACACCATTTCTTACAGCAACAACTAGTAAGGAAGGAAGCAAGCAGCAATGGGCCGAAACATGCGGAATAATGTCACTGCTTGCTAGACAGCATTTCTTACAGTCAACTGTAATGGGGCATCAGGTACAAAGTAATGCAACTCAATGTCAATTGGCTACAACAGCACTGTGTTCCACGTGCTGTCAAATTGACTAAACCGTCGTGAATTTGACAAGAATGTGTAAAGGGCTCTAAGAGATAATAACATCAAGAATTGCTGTCAAACTGAAAACTGAATAAAATCAGGTCCAAAACAGACCTCTGTATATTGGACTTGAGCCAAAGAATCTGGACTACAACCAGACAGAACCTAATCTTCAAGTTAAAACTTGACGTCTAGTGACTGGCATAACAAAGCAAATAGCATGCTGGTCTCTACAACATTCATTAATTTGGTGCACAAATATCATCGCATCTTTACTGAAAAAAAATGAATATCATCACTTCAAGTCGTAATTTCACACCAGGGGATTCAACATTAATATAAGGATCTCAAGTTTACGAATTAACACAAGTATCTCCTGCAATACGAAAAGACACTAAGCTGCCATTTTCTTCTTCTTAGTACCAACAGTCTCTCAACTTAACCATGAGCTGATTCTTAGTAGCAGATAAAACTAGTTGCTTGAAGGGGAAAATGGCATATACTGAAATAAGGCAGTACAGAGCAGCGGGCATGCCTCCATAAAAATCAAATCCCATAACTTGTTTTCCATTCAACCGAGTCAGCAGTATTTCAATATGCAAAGATGTCTAAAGAAGATACTGAAATATCATAAGCCTGTAGACCATCATCCGTGACAGTACAAGTGAAGTCATGACAACAAAGATGCCTATACTTAGACAGGGATTTCATGCTAGTTGAAGCAGAAGCCGCCCATAAGTATGTGGTAAGCAACTCTATTATTAATGAACCGAACCACAATTCTCTTTTAAGTATGTGATAACCATAAGTCAGTCAAGTGTCGGTACTAAAACTGCTACAAGTGGAAGTGAAGATGCAATGCAATATGATAGAAAGGGTACACAAATCATTGTTTACGAAGCATAATGCAGATACGAGACGAAAGGGTGGGGGGGGGGGATACCAAGCTTTGTTCCAACAAGAATTATGGGCACGCCAGGAGCATAGTGCCGTAACTCTGGAATCCACTGGAAAATTACAGCAGGAGCACGTGTTGTGATATGCAAGATAACAAGTCATGGGGTAAGAAACGGAAATAGAGAGGGAGGATGGCTTGCCTTCTTAGTGACATTCTCGTAGCTTGCTTTGCTGATGAGAGAAAAGGCGAGCAGGAAGACATCGGCACCACGGTAGCTTAGTGGGCGTAGTCGATTATAGTCTTCTTGTCCTGTTAAATTCATCGCATTCCTTCACATTAATTATATTATATCATTATTCTGGTGGCTGTTACTGATTGAACAAACACACACAAACAGAGACTAGAAGATGGATGTTGATTTTAGTACTAGTTATGTGTTTGTGTGCACATAACATAATCCGAGGAAGGGAAAAGAAAAGCCTACCTGCAGTATCCCATAATCCGAGGTTGACGGTGCTGCCGTCAACCACGACGTTAGCGCTGAAGTTGTCGAAAACTGTTGGGACATAGTCCTGGAACGTAGAAACGGCACTTGTTAGCTATAGAAAGGCAAAAGTGTTTGGTGTACATCACATGTAGATTGGAGTCGTTGGCTGGCAGGGATATGAAAACGCAGTTGCTTCAGGTATTTATCATATTATTGATTATTGACTGCATGTAAATAAATTCAGAAGCGCTACACTAGAGTAGACTAGAAGGAAATTGAGTGACACAGCAATTGAATTGAATTGAATTGAATTGATTGTTGGGTGCATATAATAATATAAATAAACTCAGTCGGAGGAGGCTGAAAAGTAGAGTAGTAAATTGTGTGAGGGAGGGGGGGGCTAGCAGGGTAGTCTAGTCAGACGGTTCTCCCTCCTCATGAGGGAATCTCCAATCAAACACAATCCATCAATCAATCTAATCTAATCCAATCTCCTCCGACTAAGGAGGAAAGGAAGGAAGATGGAATCGACAAGTGGGGAATCCATCCATCCGTACATCAATCTGTCTTCTTGTTAGAAGAAGAAGAAGAAGGAGGAGGGGATCTATCTATCTATCTATCTATCTATCTATCTACAAGAAGAAGAAGAAGAAGAAGAAGAAGAAGAAGAAGAAAACTTACTGTGGGGAAGGTGTTGGATGTGTATGAGATGAGGAGGCATGTCTTTCCCACGGCGCCGTCCCCCACCGTCACGCACTTGATGAACCGAGATGCGCTCATCGCCGATCTTTCTTGATTTCTATTTACTGGACTAGTCTATATGCTTCCCTGATGGAATCGACTCTAGTAAGTAAAGTAGGAGTAGTAGATAACTAGTACGAGTAGATGGATCCGGAAGGAAGGAAGGCTGCGCTGCGGTTGTTGCCTGTCGTCGGCTGCCGGGCGCCGGCGACAGCGAGCAGAGCAGAGCAGAGCAGAGCAAGAATTTGCAGTTAGGTCCCTCCCTTTCACTCTTGGTCTTGGATGGATGGATGGATGCATCCATCAATCTCTCTTTGGTGTTTGGTGTGGTTCCCCCTCACAAAACGCATCCCCACTCTCTCTTTCTCTTTCTTTTTCTTTTTCTTTTTCTTTTCTTAGGCTAACTTCAATGCACGCCAACATCCTTTTCTTCCGATTGATAATGAGACAGTGTTCGATCATTTTTTTTATGCATCAAAACGCATCTGGTCACGGTGCACGCAAATACAAAACAACAAAGACGTAGCACCATGCCAACGGTCATAGTTAATTTAGTGACCACAGTTCACACCAGCAACAAAGCCTGCAGCCGACAAAAATGTGTCAGCCTAAATTTCACGTCCGCGGCCGACAAACATATGGTAGCCTAAATTTGAGACGCTTTTTGCACACACACACCCCCAAGCCATAGTGCATTCCTCTCTCCCTCCACCACTTCGTGACACTTCGTAGCTAGTTCGGTACGGCACGACGAAGCCCTGTCGGAGTAGGTCCACCACCATCACCGCCACGCCGTTGTGCTGTCGGGGAACTCATCTACCTCTCCGTCCCTCTTGCTGGATCAAGAAGGTGGAGATCGTCATCAAGTTGTACGTGTACTGAACGCGGAGGTGTCGTCCGTTCGGCGCTAGATCGGGACGGAGTTCGTGGGACGCTTGCGATTCGGATCGCGAATACGTTCGACTACATCAACCACGTTTCTTAACGATTCCCGCTTAGCGATCTACAAGGGTATGTGGATCGGATCTCCTCCTTCATAGATGATCATCACCATGATAGGTATTGCGTGTGCTTAGAAATTTTTTTGTTTCCCATGCGACGTTCCCCAACAGGGAATCCTAGGCGCCCCTCCACTTCGGCCCCGCCTCCCTCCCCTCCTCCCCGCCACCGCCAGCGCGCGGTCTCGGGCAAAGCCCGGTGGGCACGGCGGCGGCGGGTGTTGGAAATATGCCCTAAAGGCAATAATAAAATGGTTATTATCATATTTCCTTGTTCATGATAATCGTCTATTGTTCATTCTATAATTGTATTAACAGGAAACAGTAATACATGTGTGAATAAATATATCACAATGTGTCCCTAGCAAGCCTCTAGTTGGCTAGCTCGTTAATCAATGGATGATCATGGTTTCCTGATCATGGGCATTAGATGTCATTGATAACGGGATCACATCATTGGGAGAATGATGTGATGGACAAGACCCAATCCTAAGCATAGAACTAGATCGTATTGTTCGTATGCTAAAGCTTTTCTAATGTCAAGTATCTTTTCCTTCAACCGTGAGATTGTGCAACTCCCGGATACCGTATGAGTGCTTTGGGTGTATCAAACGTCACAACGTAACTGGGTGACTATAAAGGTGCACTACGGGTACCTCCGAAAGTGTCTGTTGGGTTGGTACGAATCGAGATCGGGATTTGTCACTCCGTGTGACGGAGAGGTATCTCTGGGCCCACTCGGTAGAACATCATCATGAGCTCAATGTGACTAAGGAGTTAGTCACACGATGACGTGCTACGAAACGAGTAAAGAGACTTACCGGTAACGAGATTGAACAAGGTATAGGTATACCGACGATCGAATCTCGGGCAAGTTCTATACCGACAGACAAAGGGAATCGTATACGGGATTGATTGAATCCTTGACATCGTGGTTCATCCGATGAGATCATCGTGGAGCAAGTGGGAGCCACCATGGGTATCCAGACCCCGCTGATGGTTATTGGCCGGAGAGGCGTCTCGGTCATGTCTACCTGTCTCCCGAACCCGTAGGGTCTACACACTTAAGGTTCGATGACGTTAGGGTTATAGGGAATTGTTATACGAGGTTACCAAAAGTTGTTCGGAGTCCCGGATGAGATCCCGGACGTCATGAGGAGCTCCGAAATGGTCCGGAGGTAAAGATTGATATATAGGACGGATGGTTTCGGATACCGGAAGTGTTTCGGGCATCACCGGTAACGTACCAGGACCACCGGGACCACCGGAGGTGGCCCCAGGGTCCACCGAAGGGGGCAACGTGTTGGGGAACGTCGCATGGGAAACAAAAATTTTCATACGCGCACGAAGACCTATCATGGTGATGTCCATCTACGAGAGGGAATGAGTGATCTACGTACCCTTGTAGATCGTACAGCAGAAGCGTTAGAGAACGCGGTTGATGTAGTGGAACGTCCTCACGTCCCTCGATCCGCCCCGCGAACAATCCCGCGATCAGTCCCACAATCTAGTACCGAACGGACGGCACCTCCGCGTTCAGCACACGTACAGCTCGACGATGATCTCGGCCTTCTTGATCCAGCAAGAGAGACGGAGAGGTAGAAGAGTTCTCCGGCAGCGTGACGGCGCTCTGGAGGTTGGTGATGATCTCGTCTCAGCAGGGCTCCGCCCGAGCTCCGCAGAAACGCGATCTAGAGGAAAAACTATGGAGGTATGTGGTCGGGCAGCCGTGAGAAAGTCGTCTCAAATCTGCCCTAAAAGCCCCATATATATAGGAGGAGGGAGGGGGACCTTGCCTTGGGGTCCAAGGGACTCCCAAGGGGTCGGCCGAGCCAAGGGGGGGAGGACTCCCCCCCAAACCGAGTTGGACTTGGTTTGGTGGGAGGAGTCCCCCTCCCTTCCCACTTCTTCCCTCTTTTTTTTTCTTTTCCTTTGATTTTCTTCTCTTGGCGCATAGGCCCCTTTGGGGCTGTCCCACCAGCCCACTAAGGGCTGGTGTGTCTCCCCAAAGCCTATGGGCTTCCCCGGGGTGGGTTGCCCCCCCCCCCCCCGGTGAACTCCCGGAACCCATTCCTCATTCCCGGTACATTCCCGGTAACTCCGAAAACCTTCCGGTAATCAAATGAGGTCATCCTATATATCAATCTTCGTTTCCGGACCATTCCGGAAACCCTCGTGACGTCCGTGATCTCATCGGGACTCCGAACAACATTCGGTAACCAACCATATAACTCAAATACGCATAAAACAACGTTGAACCTTAAGTGTGCAGACCCTGCGGGTTCGAGAACTATGTAGACATGACCCGAGAGACTCCTCGGTCAATATCCAATAGCGGGACCTGGATGCCCATATTGGATCCTTCATATTCTACGAAGATCTTATCGTTTGAACCTCAGTGCCAAGGATTCGTATAATCCCGTATGTCATTCCCTTTGTCCTTCGGTATGTTACTTGCCCGAGATTCGATCGTCGGTATCCGCATACCTATTTCAATCTCGTTTACCGGCAAGTCTCTTTACTCGTTCCGTAATACAAGATCCCGCAACTTACACTAAGTTACATTGCTTGCAAGGCTTGTGTGTGATGTTGTATTACCGAGTGGGCCCCGAGATACCTCTCCGTCACACGGAGTGACAAATCCCAGTCTTGATCCATACTAACTCAACTAACACCTTCGGAGATACCTGTAGAGCATCTTTATAGTCACCCAGTTACGTTGCGACGTTTGATACACACAAAGCATTCCTCCGGTGTTAGTGAGTTATATGATCTCATGGTCATAGGAATAAATACTTGACACGCAGAAAACAGTAGCAACAAAATGACACGATCAACATGCTACGTCTATTAGTTTGGGTCTAGTCCATCACATGATTCTCCTAATGATGTGATCCCGTTATCAAGTGACAACACTTGCCTATGGCCAGGAAACCTTGACCATCTTTGATCAACGAGCTAGTCAACTAGAGGCTTACTAGGGACAGTGTTTTGTCTATGTATCCACACAAGTATTGTGTTTCCAATCAATACAATTATAGCATGGATAATAAACGATTATCATGAACTACGAAATATAATAATAACTAATTTATTATTGCCTCTAGGGCATATTTCCAACAGTCTCCCACTTGCACTAGAGTCAATAATCTAGTTCACATCACCATGTGATTCCAACGAATCCAACACCCATATAGTTATGGGGTGTGATCACGTCTTGCTCGTGAGAGAGGTTTTAGTCAACGGTTCTGAAACTTTCAGATTCGTGCGTTCTTTACAAATCTTTATGTCATCTTATAGATGCTGCTACTACGTGCTATTCGGAAATGCTCCAAATATCTACTCTACTATACGAATCCGTTTCACTACTCATAGTTATCCGGATTAGTGTCAAAGCTTGCATTGACGTAACCCTTTACGACAAACTCTTTAACCACCTCCATAATCGAGAAAAATTCCTTAGTCCATTAGTTACTAAGGATAAATTTCGACCGCTGTTAGTGATTCAATCATGGATCACTCTCTGTACCTCTCAACATACTTTGAGTCAAGGCACACTTCAGGTGTGGTACACAGCGTGGCATACTTTAGATTCTACGGCTAAGGCATAGAAGACGACCTTCGTCTATTCTCTTTATTCTGCCGTGGTCGGGTTTTGAGTCTTACTCAAATTCACACCTCACAACGCAACCAAGAACTCCTTCTTTGCTGGTCTATTTTGAACTCTTTCAAAAACTTGTTAAGGCATGCATCTTGTTGAAACTTCTATTAAGCGCTTTCGATCTATCTCCATAGATCTTTGATGCTCAACGTTCAAGTAGCGTAATCCAGGTACTCCTTTGAAAACTTCTTTCAAACAACCTTGTATGCTTTACAGAAATTCTACATTACTTCTGATCCACAATATGTCAACCACATATACCTATCAGAAATTCTATAGTGCTCCCACTCACTTCTTTGGAAATACAAGTTTCTCATAAACCTTGTACAAACCCAAAATCTTTGATCATCTCATCAAAGTGTATATTCCAACTCCGAGATGCTTGCACCAGTCCATTGAAGGATCACTGGAGCTTGCATACTTGCTAGTATCTTTAGGATCGACAAAACCTTCTGGTTGTATCACATACAATGTTTGCTCAAGGAAACCGTCGAGAAAACAATGTTTTGACATCCTACGTGCAATATTTCATAAATAATGCATCAACAACTAACATAATTCTAACAGACCTTTAGCATCGCTACGAGTGAGAAAGTCTCATCATAGTCAACTGTTTGATCTTGTCGAAAACATTTTTGCGACAAGTCGAGCTTTTCTTAATAGTGACTTATCACCATCATCGTTTGTCTTCTTTTAAAGATCCATCTTTACTCAATAGTCTTATGACCATCAAGTAGTTCTTTCAAAGTCTACACTTTGTTTTCATACATGGATCCTCTCTCGGATTTCATGGCTTCCAGCCATTTGTCGGAATCTGGGCCCACCATCGCTTTCTCCATAACTCGTAGGTTCACTGTTGCTCAACAACATGACCTCCAAGACAAGGTTACCGTACCACTCTGTAGTAGTATGCGACCTTGTCAACCTACGAGGCTTGTAGTAACTTGATCCGATGCTTGATGATCACCATTATCAGCTTCCACTTCAATTGGTGTAGGCGCCACAGGAACAACTTCATGCGCCCTGCTACATACTGGTTGAAGTGTTGGTTCAATAACCTCATCAAGTTCCACTACCCTCCCACTCAATTCTTTCGAGAGAAACCTTTCCTCGAGAAAGGATCCGTTTCTAGAAACAAACACTTTGCTTTCGGATCTGAGATAGGAGATGTACCCAACTGTTTTGGATATCCTATGAAGATGCATTTATCCGCTTTGGGTTCAAGCTTATCAGACTGAAACTTTTTCACATAAGTGTCGAAGCCCCAAACTTTCAAGAAACGACAGTTTAGATTTCTCTAAACCTCAGTCTATACTGTGTCATCTCAACGGAAATACGTGGTGCCCTATTTAAAGTGAGTGCGGTTGTCTCTAATGCATAACCCATAAACGATAGTGGTAATTCGATAAGAGACATCATAGTATGCACCATACCAAATAGTGCGTGGCTATGACGTTCAGACACATCATCACACTATGATGTTCCAGGTGGCATGGACTGCGAAACATTGTCTTAACTGCGTACCAAAACTCGTAACTCAGATATTCATTTCCATGATCATATCGTAGACAGTTTATCCTCTTGTTACGACGAACTTCACTATGAAACGGAATTGAACTTTTTCAACATTTCAGACTTGTGATTCATTAAGTAAATACTCTTGTATCTACTCAAATCATCAGTGAAGTAAGAACATAATGATATCCACTACGTGCCTCAGCATCCATTGGACTGCATACATCAAAATGTATCACTTCCAACAAGTTACTATCTTATTTCATCTCAATGAAAACAAGGCCTTGCTCATGTGGTATGATTTGCATGTCACTAGTGATTCGAAATCAGGTGAGTAAAGATCCATCAGCATGGAGCCTCTTCATGCAATTTATACTAACATGACTCAAGCGGCAGTGCCACAAGTAAGTGGTACTATCATCATTAACTCGTATCTTTCGGCACCAATATTATGAACATGTGTAACACTACGATCGAGATTCAATAAACCATTGAAGGTGAATATTCAAGAAAATAACCATTATTCTTTTTAAATGAATAATCGTATTGCAATAAACACGATCCAATCATGTTCATGCTTAACGCAAGCACCAAATAACAATTAGTTAGGTTTAACACCAATCCCGATGGTAGAGGGAGCGTGCGACGTTTGATCATATCAACCTTGGAAACACTTCCAACACGTATCGTCACCTCGCCTTTAGCTAGTCTCCGTTTATGCCGTAGCTTTCATTTCGTGTTACTAATCACTTAGCAACCGAACCGGTATCCAATACCCTCATGCTACTAGGAGTACTAGTAAAGTACACATCAACATCATGTATATAAAATATACTTCTTTCGACTTTTGCCAGCTTTCTTATCTACCAAGTATCTAGAGTTGCTCCGCCTCAGTGACTGTTCCCCTCATTACAGAAGCACTTAGTCTCGGGTTTGGGTTTAATCTTGGGTCTCTTCATTAGTGCAGCAACTGTTTTGTCGTTTCACGAAGTATCCCTTCTAGCCCTTGCCTTTCTTGAAACTTAGTGGTTTTACAAACCATCAACTATTGATGCTCCTTCTTGATTTCCACTTTCGCAGTGTCAAACATCGCGAATCGCTCAAGGATCATTGTATGTATCCTTGATATGTTATAGTTCATCACGAAGCTTTCACAGCTTGGTGGCAGTGACTTTGGAGAACTATCACTATCTCATCTGGAAGATTAACTCCCACTTGATTCAAGCGATTGTCGTACTCAGACAATCTGAGCACATGCTCAACGATTGAGCCTTTTCTCCTGTGCTTTATGGACAAAGAATCTTGTCGGAGGTCTCGTACCTTCTAACAAGGGCACAAGCATGAAATCACAATTTCATCTCTTTAGAACATCACTTATGTTCCGTGACGTTTTACAACGTTTTCGGCGCCTTGCTTCTAAGCCATTAAGTATTTTTGTACTGAACTATCGTGTAGTCATCAGAAACGTGTATGTCGGATGTTCACAGCATCCACAGACGACGCTCGAGGTGCAGCACACCGAGTGGTGCATTAAGGACATAAGCCTTCTGTGCAGCAACGAGGACAATCCTCGGTTTTACAGACTCAGTCTGCAAAGTTTGCTACTATCAACTTTCAACTAAATTTTCTCTAGGAACATATAAAACAGTAGAGCTATAGCGCAAGCTACATCGTAATTCGCAAAGACCATTAGACTATGTTCATGACAATTAGTTCAATTAATCATATTACTTAAGAGCTCCCACTCAAAAAGTACATCTCTCTGGTCATTTGAGTGGTACATGATCCAAATCCACTATCTCAAGTCCGATCATCACGTGAGTCGAGAATAGTTTCAGTGGTAAGCATCTCTATGCTAATCATATCAACTATACGATTCATGCTCGACCTTTCGGTCTCATGTGTTCCGAGGCCATGTCTACACATGCTAGGCTCGTCAAGCTTAACCCGAGTGTTCCGCGTGCGCAACTGTTTTGCACCCGTTGTATGTGAACGTTGAGTCTATCACACCCGATCATCACGTGGTGTCTCGAAAGGACGAACTGTAGCAACGGTGCACAGTCGGGGAGAACACAATTTCGTCTTGAAATTTTAGTGAGAGATCACCTCATAATGCTACCGTCGTTCTAAGCAAAATAAGGTGCATAAAAGGATTAACATCACATGCAATTTATAAGTGACATCATATGGCCATCATCACGTGCTTCTTGATCTCCATCACCAAAGCACCGACACGATCTTCTTGACACCGGCGTCACACCATGATCTCCATCATCATGATCTCCATCAACGTGTCGCCATCGGGGTTGTCGTGCTACTCATGCTATTACTACTAAAGCTACGTCCTAGCAAAATAGTAAACGCATCTGCAAGCACAAACGTTAGTTATAAAGACAACCCTATGGCTCCTGCCGGTTGCCGTACCATCGACGTGCAAGTCGATATTATCTATTACAACATGATCATCTCATACATCCAATATATTACATCACATCGTTGGCCATATCACATCACAAGCATACCCTGCAAAAACAAGTTAGACGTCCTCTAATTTTGCTGTTGCATGTTTTACGTGGTGACCATGGGTATCTAGTAGGATCGCATCTTACTTACGCAAACACCACAACGGAGATATATGAATTGCTATTTAACCTCATCCAAGGACCTCCTCGGTCAAATCCGATTCAACTAAAGTTGGAGAAACCGACACTTGCCAGTCATCTTTGAGCAAAGGGGGTTACTCGTAACGATGAAACCAGTCTCTCGTAAGCGTACGAGTAATGTCGGTCCAAACCGCTTCAATCCAACAATACCGCGGAATCAAGAAAAGACTAAGGAGGGCTGCAAAACGCACATCACCGCCCACAAAAACTTTTGTGTTCTACTCGAGAAGACATCTACGCATGAACCTCGCTCATGATGCCACTGATGGGGAACGTCGCATGGGAAACAAAAAATTTCCTACGCGCACGAAGACCTATCATGGTGATGTCCATCTACGAGAGGGAATGAGTGATCTACGTACCCTTGTAGATCGTACAGCAGAAGCGTTAGAGAACACGGTTGATGTAGTGGAACGTCCTCACGTCCCTCGATCCGCCCCGCGAACAATCCCGCGATCAGTCCCACGATCTAGCACCGAACGGACGGCACCTCCGCGTTCAGCACACGTACAGCTCGACGATGATCTCGGCCTTCTTGATCCAGCAAGAGAAACGGAGAGGTAGAAGAGTTCTCCGGCAGCGTGACGGCGCTCCGGAGGTTGGTGATGATCTCGTCTCAGCAGGGCTCCGCCCGAGCTCCGCAGAAACGCGATCTAGAGGAAAAACTATGGAGGTATGTGGTCGGGCAGCCGTGAGAAAGTCGTCTCAAATCTGCCCTAAAAGCCCCATATATATAGGAGGAGGGAGGGGGACCTTGCCTTGGGGTCCAAGGGACTCCCAAGGGGTCGGCCGAGCCAAGGGGGGGAGGACTCCCCCCCCAAACCGAGTTGGACTTGGTTTGGTGGGAGGAGTCCCCCTCCCTTCCCACTTCTTCCCTCTTTTTTTTTCTTTTCCTTTGATTTTCTTTCTCTTGGCGCATAGGCCCCTTCGGGCTGTCCCACCAGCCCACCAGCCCACTAAGGGCCAAGGATTCGTATAATCCCGTATGTCATTCCCTTTGTCCTTCGTATGTTACTTGCCCGAGATTCGATCGTCGGTATCCGCATACCTATTTCAATCTCGTTTACCGGCAAGTCTCTTTACTCGTTCCGTAATACAAGATCCCGCAACTTACACTAAGTTACATTGCTTGCAAGGCTTGTGTGTGATGTTGTATTACCGAGTGGGCCCCGAGATACCTCTCCGTCACACGGAGTGACAAATCCCAGTCTTGATCCATACTAACTCAACTAACACCTTCGGAGATACCTGTAGAGCATCTTTATAGTCACCCAGTTACGTTGCGACGTTTGATACACACAAAGCATTCCTCCGGTGTCAGTGAGTTATATGATCTCATGGTCATAGGAATAAATACTTGACACGCAGAAAACAGTAGCAACAAAATGACACGATCAACATGCTACATCTATTAGTTTGGGTCTAGTCCATCACATGATTCTCCTAATGATGTGATCCCGTTATCAAGTGACAACACTTGCCTATGGCCAGGAAACCTTGACCATCTTTGATCAACGAGCTAGTCAACTAGAGGCTTACTAGGGACAGTGTTTTGTCTATGTATCCACACAAGTATTGTGTTTCCAATCAATACAATTATAGCATGGATAATAAACGATTATCATGAACTACGAAATATAATAATAACTAATTTATTATTGCCTCTAGGGCATATTTCCAACACAACGACCCCGGGAGGTAAGGTGGGCCAAGTGGGGAAGGGAACCAGCCCCTAGGTGGGCTGGTGCGCCTCCCCACTCAGCCCAATGCGTGGGGGAGAGAAAAGGGGGGGGCAAACCCTAAGCCAGGTGGGCCTAAGGCCCACCAGGGGTGCGCCACACCCCTCCTCCCCCCCTTGGCCGCCGCACCAGCCCCCATCTAGGGCTGCCCCCCCCCCCAGGAGAGGGAAACCCTCAAGGGGGCGCAGCCCCTCCCTCCCTCTATATATAGTGGGCACTTTTGGCCATTGGAGATCAGACTTTTGCCTCTCTCTCGGCGCAGCCCTGCCCTTCTTCCTCCTCCTCTCTACCGGTGCTTGGCGAAGCCCTGCCGGGAGACCTCGTCTCTCCATCGACACCACGCCGTCGTGCTGCTGGAGTTCTTCCCCAACCTCTCCCTCCTCCTTGCTGGATCAAGGTGCGGGAGACGTCACCGGGCTGCACGTGTGTTGAACGCGGAGGTGCCGTAGTTCGACACTAGATTGGAATCGCTGCGAGTACGACTCCATCAACCGCGTTCTAGCAACGCTTCCGCTTAGCGATCTTCAAAGGTATGAAGATGCTCTTACCCCTCTCTCGTTGCTGGTCTCTCCATAGGAAGATCTCAATATGCGTAGGAAAATTTTGAATTTATGCTACGTTTACCAACAGTGGCATCCGAGCCAGGTTTTCTATGCATAGATTCTACGCACGAGTAGAACACAAAAGTTGTGGGCGATGATTTGTCAATTTGCTTGCCGCTACTAGTCTTATTCTTTTCCGACGGTATTGTGGGATGAAGCGGCCCGGACCAACTTTACACGTACGCTTACGTGAGACTGGTTCCACCGACAGACATGCACACCGTGCATAAAGGTGGCTAGCGCGGGTCTGTCTCTCCTACTCTAGTCGGATTGGGTTTGATGAAAAGGATCCTTATGAAGGGTAAATAGCTTTGGCATATCATCGTTGTGGCTGTCACGTAGGTAATAAGGCGTTCTTGCTAGAAACCCAAATCAGCCACGTAAAACTTGCAACAACAATTAGAGGACGTCTAACTTGTTTTTGCAGGGTTTGACATGTGATGTGATATGGCCAAAGTTGTGATGTTGCATGTATGATGTATGAGATGATCATGTTATTGTAATAGGTTTCACGACTTGCATGTCGATGAGTATGACAACCGGCAGGAGCCATAGGAGTTGTCTTAATTTATTGTATGAGATGCAACGCCATGTGCTTACTACTTTTACTTCATTGCTAACGGTTAGCTATAGTAGTAGTGATAGTAGTAGTTGGCGTGACGACTTCACTGAGACACGATGATGGAGATCATGATGATGGAGATCATGGTGTCACGCCGGTGACGATGATGATCATGCGATGCCTGAAGATGGAGATCGAAAGGGCGAAGATGATAATGGCCATATCATGTCACTATATGATTGCATTGTGATGTTTATCATGTTTTACATCTTATTGCTTAGAACGATGGTAGCATAATAAGATGATCCCTCTTAAAATTTCGAGAACGTATTCCCCTAAGTGTGCACCGTTGCGAAGGTTCGTTGTCTCGAAGCACCACGTGATGATCGAGTGTGATAGATTCTAACGTTCGCATACAACGGGTGTAAGCCAGATTTACACACGCGAAACACCTAGGTTGACTCGACGAGCTTAGCATGTACAGACATGACCTCGAATACAAGAGACCGAAAGGTCAATCATGAGTCGTATGCTTGAATACGATCAGCATGAAGTTGCTCACCATGGTGACTAGTCCGTCTCACGTGATGATCGGACACGGGTTAGTCAACATGGATCATGTATCACTTAGATGACTAGAGGGATGTCGATTTAAGTGGGAGTTCATACTTAATTTGATTAAATGAACTTAATTATCATGAACTTAGTCTAAAAGTTGTCTTTATAAATATTGTAGATGGCCAACGTCAACCTCAATTTCAACGCATTCCTAGAGAAAAACAAGCTGAAAGATGATGGTAGCAACTATGCGGACTGGGTTCGCAACTTGAAGCTCATCCTTGAAGCAGTTAAAAAGGCTTATGTCCTTGATGCGCCGCTAGGTGACCCTCCCGCTCCCGCAGCAGCCCAGGACATTCTGAACGTCTGGCAAATGCGGAGTGATGACTACTCTCTGGTTAGGTGTGGCATGTTATACAGTTTAGAAACGGGGCTCCAAAGGCGTTTTGAGCAACACGGAGCATATGAGATATTCCAAGAGCTGAAGCTAGTTTTTCAAGCTCATGCCCGTGTCGAGAGATATGAACTCTCCGACAAGTTCTTTAGCTGTAAGATGGAGGAGAACAGTTCTGTCAGTGAGCACATACTCAAAATGTCTGGGTTACACGGTCGTCTGACTTCACTTGGAGTCGAACTTCCGGATGATGCTATAATTGACAGAATCCTCCAGTCTCTCCCACCAAGCTACAAAGGCTTTGTGCTTAACTACAACATGCAAGGGATGGAGAAGACCACTCCCGAGTTGTACTCGATGCTCAAGTCTGCAGAAGTAGAAATCAAGAAAGAGCATCAAGTGTTGATGGTCAACAAGACCACTAGTTTCAAGAAGGGCAAGGGTAAGAAGAACTTCAAGAAAGACGACAAAGTTGTTGCCGCGCCCGGTAAGCCAGATGCCGGGAAGAAGAAAAAGAATGGACCCAAGCCTAAGACTGAGTGCTTCTATTGCAAGGGAAAAGGTCACTGGAAGCGGAACTGCCCCAAATACTTAGCGGACAAGAAGGCCGGCAACGTTAAAGGTATGTGTGATATACATGTTATTGATGTGTACCTTACGAGCGCTCGTAGTAGCTCTTGGGTATTTGATACCGGTGTTGTTGCTCACATTTGCAACTCAAAGCAGGAACTGCGGAATAAGTGGAGACTGGCCAAGGACGAGGTGACGATGCGCGTCGGGAATGGTTCAAAGGTCGATGTGATCGCCGTCGGCACGCTACCTCTACATCTACCATCGGGATTAGTTTTAAACCTTAATAATTGTTATTTAGTACCAGCTTTAAGCATGAACATTGTATCAGGGTCTTGCTTAATGCGAGACGGCTACTCATTTAAGTCAGAGAATAATGGTTGTTCTATTTATATGAGTGATATGTTTTATGGTCATGCTCCGCTGGTGAATGGTTTATTCTTGATGAATCTCGATCGTGATGTTACACATATTCATAGTGTGAGTACCAAAAGATGTAAAGTTGATAATGATAGTCCCACATACTTGTGGCACTGCCGCCTTGGTCATATCGGCGTTAAGCGCATGAAGAAGCTCCATACGGATGGACTATTAGAGTCTCTTGATTTTGAATCATTTGACACATGCGAACCGTGCCTCATGGGCAAGATGACTAAGACTCCATTCTCAGGTATAATGGAGAGAGCAACCGACTTATTGGAAATAATACATACTGATGTGTGTGGTCCAATGAACGTTGAAGCTCGCGGTGGCTATCATTATGTTCTCACTCTCACCGATGATTTGAGTAGGTATGGGTATATCTACTTGATGAAGCACAAATCTGAGACATTTGAAAAGTTCAAGGAATTTCAGAGTGAGGTCGAGAATCAACATGACAGAAAAATCAAGTGTCTACGATCTGATCGTGGAGGAGAATATTTGAGTCACGAGTTTGGCACACACCTAAGGAAGTGTGGAATCGTTTCACAACTGATGCCGCCTGGCACACCACAACGCAACGGAGTGTCTGAACATCGTAATCGCACTTTATTAGATATGGTACGATCTATGATGTCTCTTACCGACTTACCGCTATCATTTTGGGGATACGCATTAGAAACTGCATCATTCACTTTAAATAGGGCACCGTCTAAATACGTTGAGACGACACCGTATGAACTATGGTTTGGCAAGAAACCTAAGTTGTCGTTTCTTAAAGTTTGGGGCTGCGATGCTTATGTGAAGAAACTTCAACCAGAAAAGCTCGAACCCAAAGCGGAGAAATGCGTATTCATAGAATACCCTGAGGAAACTATTGGGTATACCTTCTATCTTAGATCCGAAGGTAAAACCTTTGTTGCCAAGAACGGATCCTTTCTAGAGAAAGAGTTTCTCTCAAAAGAAGTAAGTGGGAGGAAGGTAGAACTTGATGAGGTAATTACACCCCCTCTCGAACAGGATAGTAGCGCAGCGCGGGAAGTTGTTCCTATGGCGCCTACACCGACTGAAGAGGAAGTTAATGATGATGATCATGAAGCTTCGGATCAAGTTACTACTGAACCGCGAAGGTCCACAAGGGCACGCTCCGCACCAGAGTGGTACGGCAACCCTGTGATGGAAATCATGTTGTTAGACAACGGTGAACCTTCGAACTATGAAGAAGCGATGGCGGGCCCGGATTCCAACAAATGGCTTGAGGCTATGAAATCCGAGATAGGATCCATGTATGAGAACAAAGTATGGACTTTGGTGGACTTGCCCGATGACCGGCGAGCCATAGAAAATAAATGGATCTTCAAGAAGAAGACTGATGCAAACGGTAATGTAACCGTTTACAAAGCTCGACTTGTCACAAAGGGTTTTCGACAAATTCAAGGAGTTGACTACGAAGAGACTTTCTCTCCCATAGCGAAGCTGAAATCAGTCCGAATCATGTTAGCAATTGCCGCCTTTTATGATTATGAAATTTGGCAAATGGACGTCAAAACAGCGTTCCTTAACGGGAACCTTAAGGAAGAGTTGTATATGATGCAACCAGAAGGTTTTGTCGACCCTAAGGGTGCTAACAAAGTGTGCAAGCTCCAGCGCTCCATCTATGGGCTGGTGCAAGCATCTCGGAGTTGGAACATTCGCTTTAATGAGGTGATTAAAGCGTTTGGGTTCATACAGGTTTACGGAGAAGCCTGTCTGTACAAGAAAGTGAGTGGGAGCTCTGTAGCTTTCCTCATACTGTATGTGGATGACATATTATTGATGGGGAATAATATAGAGATGTTGGAGAGCATAAAGGCCTATTTGAATAAAAGTTTTTCAATGAAGGACCTTGGAGAAGCTGCATACATATTAGGCATCAAGATCTATAGAGATAGATCAAGACGCCTCATAGGTCTTTCGCAAAGTACATACCTTGACAAGATATTGAAGAAGTTCAATATGGAAAACTCAAAGAAAGGGTTCTTGCCAGTTTTGCAAGGTGTGAGATTGAGTAAGACTCAGTCGCCGACCACGGCAGCAGATAGAGAGAAGATGAGTTATGTCCCCTACGCATCAGCCGTGGGCTCTCTAATGTATGTCATGCTGTGTACCAGACCTGATATAAACCTTGCCATAAGCTTGGTAGGGAGGTACCAAAGTGATCCCGGTATGGAACACTGGACAGCGGTCAAGAATATCCTTAAGTACCTGAAAAGGACTAAGGAAATGTTTCTCGTTTATGGAGATGACGAAGAGCTCGTCGTAAAGGGTTACGTCGACGCTAGCTTCGACACAAATCCGGATGACTCTAAGTCACAGACCGGATACGTATATGTGTTGAATGGTGGGGCAGTGAGTTGATGCAGCAGCAAGCAAGAAGTCGTGGCAGCATCTTCATGTGAAGCGGAGTACATAGCTGCTTCAGAAGCAACTCATGAAGGAATTTGGATGAAGGAGCTCATCACCGACCTTGGAGTGGTTCCAAGCACGTCGGGTCCAATGACACTCTTCTGTGATAACACTGGGGCCATTGCCATAGCCAAGGAGCCCAGGTTTCACCGGAAGACGAAGCACATCAAACGCCGCTACAACTCCATCCAGGACCATGTCCAGAGTGAAGTGATAGATATTTGTAAAGTACACCGGATCTGAATATTGCAGACCCGTTGACTAAACCTCTTCCACGAGCAAAACATGATCAACACCATAATGCTATGGGTGTTCGATACATCACAATGTAACTAGATTATTGACTCTAGTGCAAGTGAGAGACTGTTGGAAATATGCCCTAGAGGCAATAATAAAATGGTTATTATCATATTTCCTTGTTCATGATAATCGTCTATTGTTCATGCTATAATTGTATTAACAGGAAACATTAATACATGTGTGAATAAATAGATCACAATGTGTCCCTAGCAAGCCTCTAGTTGGCTAGCTCGTTAATCAATGGATGATCATGGTTTCCTGATCATGGGCATTAGATGTCATTGATAACGAGATCACATCATTGGGAGAATGATGTGATGGACAAGACCCAATCCTAAGCATAGCACTAGATCGTATTGTTCGTATGCTAAAGCTTTTCTAATGTCAAGTATCTTTTCCTTCGACCGTGAGATTGTGCAACTCCCGGATACCGTAGGAGTGCTTTGGGTGTATCAAACGTCACAACGTAACTGGGTGACTATAAAGGTGCACTACTGGTACCTCCGAAAGTGTCTGTTGGGTTGGTACAAATCGAGATCGGGATTTGTCACTCCGTGTGACGGAGAGGTATCTCTGGGCCCACTCGGTAGAACATCATCATGAGCTCAATGTGACTAAGGAGTTAGTCACACGATGACGTGCTATGGAACGAGTAAAGAGACTTACCGGTAACGAGATTGAACAAGGTATAGGTATACCGACGATCGAATCTCGGGCAAGTTCTATACCGACAGACAAAGGGAATCGTATACGGGATTGATTGAATCCTTAACATCGTGGTTCATCCGATGAGATCATCATGGAGCAAGTGGGAGCCACCATGGGTATCCAGACCCTGCTGATGGTTATTGGCCGGAGAGGCGTCTCGGTCATGTCTGCGTGTCTCCCGAACCCGTAGGGTCTACACACTTAAGGTTCGATGACGCTAGGGTTATAGGGAATTTTTATACGAGGTTACCGAAAGTTGTTCGGAGTCCCGGATGAGATCCCGGACGTCACGAGGAGCTCCGGAATGGTCCGAAGGTAAAGATTGATATATAGGACGGATGGTTTCGGATACCGGAAGTGTTTCGGGCATCACCGGGACCACCGGGACCACCGGAGGTGGCCTCGGGGGTCCACCGAAGGGGGGCAACGACCCCGGGAGGTACGGTGGGCCAAGTGGGGAAGGGAACCAGCCCCTAGGTGGGCTGGTGCGCCTCCCCACTCAGCCCAATGCATGGGGGAGAGAAAAGGGGGGGCAAACCCTAAGCCAGGTGGGCCACACCCCTCCTCCCCCCTTGGCCGCCGCACCAGCCCCCATCTAGGGCTGCCCCCCAGGAGAGGGAAACCCTCAAGGGGGCGCCGCCCCTCCCTCCCCTTATATATAGTGGGCACTTTTGGCCATTGGAGATCAGACTTTTGCCTCTCTCTCGGCGCAGCCCTGCCCTTCTTCCTCCTCCTCTTCGTCGGTGCTTGGCGAAGCCCTGCCGGGAGACCTCGTCTCTCCATCGACACCACGCCGTCGTGCTGCTGGAGTTCTTCCCCAACCTCTCCCTCCTCCTTGCTGGATCAAGGTGCGGGAGACGTCACCGGGGTGGCCGGCATCCTGGGCCTCGGGGGAGGGGGGATGCGGTTCTCCCATATCGAGAGGTGGCACACGGTCGGCCTCTGCTTTATCCGGCTATATCTGGCGGCGGAGTCAGTAGGCGTCGCCTCGCAACGGTGGGGCGTGCCCGGCGGCTCCAACGCTTGGAGCTCATCGGGCGACGCGGGAAGGGCAGCGGCGGGGCGTGGCCGTTGCTCCGGTCGTGGGCGGCAGCGCGGGAAGGTCCGGCGTGGTCCCTCCCGATGTCGTGGGCGTTTCGTGATGGCTCGACTGATCTTCCTGCGGCGGCGACCGGCTTCTTCGACATCGGCTCGTCTGCGTGCAGATCGTTTTGACTTTCGTCCCATTTCTGCGTCACCTGGTCGCTACTTCCATCAAAGGGCTGGCCCTATCCCAGTTGCGGTTCATCGCTCGTCTCGCGCCCCGTGCAGCAGGACCGAGTCGTCTCGCGCACGGTGCTGCAGGACTGACCTCGTCTCGTGCTCGGGGCTGCAGGATGGGTCGATGGAGGCCAGCGGTGGCCGTCCTATCGGGTCTCGGCGTTGGGGTCTCCTAGGGGTGCGAAAGGTGGGACCTTTTCGCCCGTCTCTTTGGTGGGGATGTGTCAGGTCTCGTGGGAGGGGGTGGCAAGGTCTTGGATGTCGGGGCAGCGACTCTAGTGGTGGTAGCGCGATGCTCTTGGGCAGGGTCGTGGCTTGGTGCTGCCCGGTGGCCATGGCCGTGTGGGCGGCGTGGTCACTGGGGTGTGGCGTCCGGTGGTGGTGAGTGTTGGCGAGGGTGAAAACTTGATCCATCTTCGGACGGACCGGCGACGGCGTAGCTTGTTCCCTTCTTAAAGGTGTCGTCGAAGCTTTCCTACAGGAAAAATTCTGATCCTCGGGTCGGGCGGTGGCAGCATGCTGATGTCGTAACCTTCCTGAAGACGTCGTCTTAAAGCTTACGGTTCGTCATATGCGGCTTCAACTCTTCACAATGACGTGTTCACGGTTGAGAACTCAGGTTGCTCTTCTAGTGCTAGGGATAGTGTTGATGCGCTCATCTTCTATAATAATTAATTAATTCGTCTATTACTTACTATTTGTTCTAGTATCCATAATAATAATAATAATAATAATCTTCTAATAATAAATTAATAAATTAATGACATGACGATGATTCATTGGAAGATGTCGTCGGGGAAGGACAAGACGCGGCCGCCGAGCTGGGAATGGGAATGGGAATGGGATTGGGATTGGGAATGGGATTGCTGCTTCTTCCACGTCTTCATCCTCCGGTGCAGCTTGTGCTGCTGAAGCACCAGCACCGACGCGCAGCACCCCACGAAGTCGTCCGACGCCAGCAGCTCCCCGACGGCGCCCAGCTCCGCCAGGCACTCCTCCTCGTCCAGCCCGGCCATGCCGCGCGTCATCGCCGCCCGC
Organism: Hordeum vulgare subsp. vulgare; assembly: GCF_904849725.1. Taxonomy (NCBI): domain Eukaryota; kingdom Viridiplantae; phylum Streptophyta; class Magnoliopsida; order Poales; family Poaceae; genus Hordeum; species Hordeum vulgare. Next base: position 561,719,496 of record NC_058523.1, on the reverse strand, counting down.
GCCGCCCCGCCTCCGCCCTCGCCGCCGCCCCTGCCCACCACGAACAGCGAGCACTCCCCCACCATGGAACTTAGGGATTCCAGCGTCTCCACCCCGTTGCTCACGTACCGCTCCGTGTACGACACCTGCCCCGACGACACGAACCGCGCGCGCACCTCCGCCATGAACTCCTCGTCCTCCGCCTCCTCCTCCGACATGCCCCTCCGACTCCGATTCCGACTCGTCTCCTCCTCCTCCTCCGGCAGCATGAACCGGGACACCGACACGCTCACCGACGGGTGCGCCGACAGCCGCGTCGCGTACGCAACCGCCTCACGGTCGTCCGCCCCGCTCAGGAACACCGCCACCACCTGGTGCTGCTGCACCGCCACCGCTTCTTCTCCCTCCTCCATTGACTCCTGCTGCTGCTCCTCCTCCTGGTGGAGGATGCTTGGGAGGTCGCGCTCCGGCGTCACGAGAATGCTGATGCTCATGCTTGGGAGGCGCCGCTCCACCAGGATCCCCACGGTGCACGGCGCGCGCTCCAGGATGCGCTGGTTCAGCTGCCGCCGGCTGTCGCCGTCGCGCCGCGAAACCATGCGCCCATCGTACCGCTGCTCCTTGTGGAACGGCACGATCACCAGCGACGCCCGCGCGTCCTCCACGCCGTTGCGCACGTCCGCGTCCATGGACGCCAGGCTCGAGATGGCCGTCATCTGCCGCACCGGCACGGCGGCGTCGTAGGTGGCGAAGCCGTGCACCGCAGCCGTCACCTGGTCCATCTCCCACGAGTAGCCCCACTGCGCCTCCTCCTGCTTGGAGCCGGACCCGGAGGAGCTGCTGTGCACGTCCTTGTACAGGTGCGTGATGGCGTACTTGCGCGCCGTCTGCAGCTCCACCAGGTGCAGCAGGTACACGGCCACCGGCGCGCTGCTGCCCTTGGACAGCTCCGCCAGCGTCAGCATCGCCTGCACGCCGCCGGCGCCGTGCACGCACACCAGCACCCGCAGCTCCTGCTCCACCCGCAGGTCCTGGAGGCAGTGCGAGCGGTACTTGAAGGCGCGCCGCTGCTGCCGGACGATTGCCGCCGACGCCGGCCCGGCCATGAAGGTGTTGATGATGGACGCCACCACCAGCACCACCTGCGCCGTGTCGCCCCACACGTTGCTCTTGTCCGCGAAGTTGATGGCCAGGATGTCCGAGTAGCCCTTGACGTTGAGCAGGAACCCCAGCACCAGCGCCTCCCGCGCCGAGATGCCCAGCCACCGCCCCACCAGCACCGTGCCGCCCACCTTCCCGGCCGAGCTCACCACCGTCGTGAACACCACGGCGAAGGCGAACTGGGTGGCGGTGAACCGCCCGATCTCGCCGAAGTCGAGCCTGGCGCCGATGGCGCCGAAGCACAGCGGCATCACCAGCTGGTGCACCGGGTAGGTGAGCCGGTCCACGAGCGTGCGCGCCAGGGGCCCGTCGCGCGGCACGGCGAGGCCGATGAGGAAGGCGGCCATGGAGGCGCTGTACCCCATGAACTGCACCGCCAGGGAGAGGACCACGATGAGCATCAGCATGGCCAACAGCTCGTACTTGCTGGTGTACTGCCGCCCGCGCTTGACCCGGTTGATCAGCCTGGCCGCCCTGACGGCCACGGCGACGGCGACGCACACCACGAACGCCATCCAGAGGAAGAGGAGGAGCTGCGTGGAGCAAGAGGAGGAGGAGCGCTTGGGGAGGGGCCTGCCGTCTTGGCCGAAGGTGGTGGGGTTGACGACCATCATGCTGATGGCGGTGAGGCTGGCGATGTCGGTGGCGAAGGCGGCCCCGATGGCGAGCTGGCCGGTCTCGGACGTGGTGAGCTTGAGCTCGGTGACGATGCGGATGAGGACGGGGGAGGCGGTGCTGGTGAGCACGAGCATGAAGAGCGCGGTGGAGGTGTAGAGCTTCTGCGGGTAGAAGGTGCCGGTGCCCGGGTGGAGCATGCCGTAGAAGAATGGCCCCGCGGCGACGGCGAGGAGGAGGCTGATGGCGGATCCGCCGCAGGCGAGCAGGAGGGAGCGGCGCAGGTTGTGGCGGAGGTAGCGCAGGTCCATCTCGAGGCCGAGGAAGAACATGAAGATGATGCGGAGGTAGTAGATGGTGTCGCCCAGCGCGCTGCCGGCGTTCTGCATGCCGAGGCGGCGCAGGTCGACGGCGCGGCCGAGGAAGGTGGGGCCCACGACGATGCCGGCGAGGATGTGGGAGATGATGCTGGGCTGGCCGAGGCGGCGGAGGAAGGAGTGGAAGAGGCCGGAGAGGAGGAGGACGATGGCCATGAGGCCGTTGATCACCATCATGCCGCCCATGAAGTAGTCGCCGTGGACCACGTCGGCGCACTCGTCGCCGGAGTCCATGCTCGATCGCTTCGCTTTGTTTGTCGGTGTATCGATATGACCGACCGGCCGGCCGGCCAAGCTCCGGCGACGAGCTTGGAGGTTGCTATATATGGATTGATGATGGATAGATATGACCGACCGGCCGGCCGGCCAAGCTCCGGCGACGAGCTTGGAGATTGCTATATATGGATTGATTGATTGGATGGATGCCTCGCCTCCTCCATCCATCCATTCATTCATTCATCATTACCTACTCCACTAGTAATACTCCTAATAAGGTAGTACTTCTATATCCTCAAAAAAGAAAAAAGTAATAAGTAAGTAAGGTCAAAAGGAAAAAGTGCAAAAGAGCATGTTTAAGGGATCGATTAAGAGTGTTCAACTACAATGGGATGGACGACTACTTTGTCCTCGAAGCCTTTTTTACTGACATTTTTCACCAGCAAAAAAGATATCTTCGGTCATCTCTATCATGACATATGTTCCTTTAATGAACGAAGAAGGATACCATGGGAAGGATTGGGTTCTCTCATCATTAGAAGTACACGGCCGCGCTACAGATGTTTGCATATGGCCATCTTGGCTTTGCGTCTCGTCGAGATATAAGGGAATGCCACCAGCACCACCTTCGAAGATGAGGCCCTCCATGAACACCCGGTTGGCCTCGTTTTCCACAGCCGACATTCCATCGAACAGGTTGCGAGTGTTCCCCATGGCATCGGCGGTGATCGTGAGGCTGTTTCCACGCACCCCCGAAGGATGATCCACTGCCCACACACATAGCGTTGAGGTCGATGCTCGCGGGGTCTGGAGTGCCAGGTGCGACCTCGCTCACCTCCGCTGAACCGGAGCCCGTAGACTAGGAGAAACGGGATGTCTGCGGGTGGTACCGCTGGAAGTCGTGCGCCGCCGGCGTGGAGGACATGTTGGAATTATGCCCTAGAGGCAATAATAAATATAGTTATTATTATAATTCCTGTATCAAGATAATAGTTTATTATCCATGCTATAATTGTATTGAATGAAGACTCATTTACATGTGTGGATACATAGACAAAACACCGTCCCTAGCATGCCTCTAGTTGGCTGGCCAGTTGATCGATGATAGTCAGTGTCTTCTGATTATGAACAAGGTGTTGTTGCTTGATAACTGGATCACGTCATTGAGAGAATCACGTGATGGACTAGACCCAAACTAATAGACGTAGCATGTTGATCGTGTCATTTTGTTGCTACTGTTTTCTGCGTGTCAAGTATTTATTCCTATGACCATGAGATCATATAACTCACTGACACCGGAGGAATGCTTTGTGTGTATCAAACGTCGCAACGTAACTGGGTGACTATAAAGATGCTCTACAGGTATCTCCGAAGGTGTTAGTTGAGTTAGTATGGATCAAGACTGGGATTTGTCACTCCGTGTGACGGAGAGGTATCTCGGGGCCCACTCGGTAATACAACATCACACACAAGCCTTGCAAACAATGTAACTTAGTGTAAGTTGCGGGATCTTGTATTACGGAACGAGTAAAGAGACTTGCTGGTAAACGAGATTGAAATAGGTATGCGGATACTGACGATCGAATCTCGGGCAAGTAACATACCGAAGGACAAAGGGAATGACATACGGGATTATACGAATCCTTGGCACTGAGGTTCAAACGATAAGATCTTCGTAGAATATGTAGGATCCAATATGGGCATCCAGGTCTCGCTATTGGATATTGACCGAGGAGTCCCTCGGGTCATGTCTACATAGTTCTCGAACCCGCAGGGTCTGCACACTTAAGGTTCGACGTTGTTTTATGCGTATTTGAGTTATATGGTTGGTTACCGAATGTTGTTCGGAGTCCCGGATGAGATCACGGACGTCACGAGGGTTTCCGGAATGGTCCGGAAACGAAGATTGATATATAGGATGACCTCATTTGATTACCGTAAGGTTTTCGAAGTTACCGGGAATGTACCGGGAATGACGAATGGGTTCCGGGAGTTCACCGGGGGGGGGGGGGCAACCCACCACGGGGAAGCCCATAGGCCTTGGGGGAGACACACCAGCCCTTAGTGGGCTGGTGGGACATCCCACAAGTGCCCTATGCGCCAAGGAGAAGAAAATCAAGAGAGAAAGAAAAAAAAGGAGGAGGTGGGAAGGAAGGGGACTCCCTCCCACCAAACCTAGTCCAACTCGGTTTGGGGGGGAGAGTCCTCCTCCTTGGACTCGGCCGACCCCCTTGGGGCTCCTTGAGCCCCAAGGCAAGGCCCCCTCCCTCCCACCTATATATACGGAGATTTTAGGGCTGATTTGAGACGACTCTTCCACGGCAGCCCGACCACATACCTCCACGGTTTTTCCTCTAGATCGCGTTTCTGCGGAGCTCGGGCGGAGCCCTGCTGAGACAAGGTCATCACCAACCTCCGGAGCGTCGTCACGCTGCCGGAGAACTCTTCTACCTCTCCGTCTCTCTTGTTGGATCAAGAAGGCCGAGATCATCGTCGAGCTGTACGTGTGCTGAACGCGGAGGTGCCGTCCGTTCGGTACTAGATCGTGGGACTAATCGCGGGATTGTTCGCGGGGCGGATCGAGGGACGTGAGGACATTCCACTACATCAACCGCGTTCTCTAACGATTCTGCTGTACGGTCTACAAGGGTACGTAGATCACTCATCCCCTCTCGTAGATGGACATCACCATGATAGGTCTTCGTGCGCGTAGGAAATTTTTTGTTTCCCATGCGACGTTCCCCAACAGTGGCATCATGAGCTAGGTTCATGCGTAGATGTCTTCTCGAGTAGAACACAAAAGTTTTTGTGGGCGGTGATGTGCGTTTTGCTGCCCTCCTTAGTCTTTTCTTGATTCCGCGGTATTGTTGGATTGAAGCGGCTTGGACCGACATTACTCGTACGCTTATGAGAGACTGGTTTCATCGTTACGAGTAACCCCCTTTGCTCAAAGATGACTGGCAAGTGACGGTTTCTCAAACTTTAGTTGAATCGGATTTGACCGAGGAGGTCCTTGGATGAGGTTAATTAGCAACTCATATATCTCCGTTGTGGTATTTGCGTAAGTAAGATGCGATCCTACTAGATGCCCTTGGTCACCACGTAAAACATGCAACAACAAAATTAGAGAACGTCTAACTTGTTTTTGCAGGGTATGCTTGTGATGTGATATGGCCAACGATGTGATGTGATATATTGGATGTATGAGATGATCATGTTGTAATAGAAATATCGACTTGCACGTCGATGGTACGGCAACCGGCAGGAGCCATAGGGTTGTCTTTATACTAACGTTTGTGCTTGCAGATGCGTTTACTATTTTGCTAGGATGTAGCTTTGGTAGTAATAGCATGAGTAGCACGACAACCCCGATGGCAACACGTTGATGGATGATCATGGTGTGGCGCCGGTGACAAGAAGATCGTGCCGGTGCTTTGGTGATGGAGATCAAGAAGCACGTGATGATGGCCATATCATGTCACTTATGAATTGCATGTGATGTTAATCCTTTTATGCACCTTATTTTGCTTAGAATGACGGTAGCATTATGAGGTGATCTCTCACTAAAATTTCAAAACGAAATTGTGTTCTCCCCGACTGTGCACCGTTGCTACAGTTCGTCGTTTCGAGACACCACGTGATGATCGGGTGTGATAGACTCAACGTTCACATACAACGGGTGCAAAACAGTTGCGCACGCGGAACACTCGGGTTAAGCTTGACGAGCCTAGCATGTGCAGACATGGCCTCGGAACACATGAGACCGAAAGGTCGATCATGAATCATATAGTTGATATGATTAGCATAGGGATGCTTACCACTGAAACTATACTCAACTCACGTGATGATCGGACTTGGGATAGTGTAAGTGGATCATGAACCACTCAAATGACTAGAGAGATGTACCTTTTGAGTGGGAGTTTAGCATATAATTTGATTAAGTTGAACTCTAATTATCTTGAACATAGTCTAAGTCCACCTTGAATATATTTGTGTTGTAGATCATGGCTCACGCGACAGTCATCCTGAATTTTAATACGTTCCTAGAGAAAGCTAAGTTGAAAGATGATGGAAGCAACTTTGTAGATTGGGCTCGTAATCTTAAGCTAATCTTACAAGCTGGGAAGAAGGATTATGTCCTTAATGCTGCGCTAAGAGATGAACCACCCGCTACGGCTGATCAGGATGTTAAGAACGCTTGGTTAGCACGTAAGGAGGACTACTCAATAGTTCAATGTGCAGTCTTGTATGGCTTAGAACCGGGACTTCAACGTCGCTTTGAGCGTCATGGAGCATTTGAGATGTTCCAGGAGTTGGAGTTTATCTTTCAGAAGAACGCCCGGATCGAGAGGTATGAGACCTCCAATAAATTCTATGCTTGCAAGATGGAGGAAAACTCATCTATCAGTGAACATGTGCTCAAAATGTCTGGGTACTCAAACCGTCTAGCTGAGCTGGGGATTGAACTCCCGCAAGAAGCTATCACTGACAGAATCCTTCAATCACTGCCGCCAAGCTATAAAGTCTTTGTGTTGAACTACAACATGCAAGGGATGAACAAGTCTCCCGGCAAGTTGTTTGCGATGTTGAAAGTCGCAGAGTCTGAACTCCGTAAAGAGCATCAAGTGTTGATGGTGAATAAGACCACTAGTTTCAAGAGAAACGGCAAAGGCAAGAAGGGCAATTCGAAGAAGAGCGGCAAGCCTGTTGCCAATCCGCCGAAGAAACCCAAGGCTAGACCTAAGCCTGAAACGGAGTGCTACTATTTCAAGGGTATGGGTCACTGGAAGCGCAATTGCCCCAAGTATCTGGCAGATAAGAAGGTGGGCAAAGAAAAATCAGGTATATTTGATATACATGTTATTGATGTGTACTTAACCGGCTCTCGTAGTAGTGCCTGGGTATTCGATACTGGTTCTGTTGCTCATATTTGCAACTCGAAACAGGAACTGCGGAATAGACGAAGGCTGGCGAAAGATGAAGTGACGATGCGCGTAGGAAATGGTTCCAAGGTTGATGCAATCGCCGTCGGCACAGTGTCACTTCAGCTACCGTCGGGATTAGTGATGAACTTAAATCATTGTTATTTTGTGCCTGCGTTGAGCATGAACATTATATCTGGATCTTGTTTATTGCGAGACGGTTACTCTTTTAAGTCAGAGAATAATGGTTGTTCTATTTCTATGAGTAACATCTTTTATGGTCATGCACCGAATGTGAGAGGATTGTTCATATTGAATCTCGATAGCGATACGCATATACATAACATTGAGACCAAAAGAGTTAGAGTAAACAATGATAGCGCCATATTTTTGTGGCACTGCCGCTTGGGTCATATTGGTGTAAAGCGCATGAAGAAACTCCATGCTGATGGACTTTTGGAGTCACTTGACTTTGATTCACTTGACAGGTGCGAACCATGCCTCATGGGCAAGATGACTAAGACTCCGTTCTCCGGAACAATGGAGCGTGCAAGTGACTTATTGGAAATCATACATACCGATGTGTGTGGTCCAATGAGCGTGGAGGCACGCGGCGGATATCGTTATTTTATCACCTTCACTGACGATTTGAGTAGGTATGGTTATGTCTACTTAATGAAGCACAAGTCTGAAACGTTTGAAAAGTTCAAGCAATTTCAGAGTGAAGTGGAAAATCATCGTAACAAGAAGATCAAGTTCCTACGGTCTGATCGTGGGGGTGAATATCTGAGTTTCGAGTTTGGTGATCACTTAAGAAAATGTGGAATTGTTTCACAGTTGACACCGCCTGGAACACCACAGCGTAATGGTGTATCCGAACGTCGTAATCGTACTTTGTTAGAGATGGTGCGATCTATGATGTCTCTTACTGATTTGCCGTTATCATTTTGGGGTTATGCATTAGAAACAGCTGCATTCACTTTAAATAGGGCACCATCAAAATCCGTTGAGACGACACCATACGAACTGTGGTATGGCAAAAGGCCAAAGTTGTCGTTTCTTAAAGTTTGGGGATGTGATGCTTATGTCAAAAAGCTTCAGCCTCAAAAGCTGGAACCCAAAGCGGAAAAGTGCGTCTTCATAGGTTACCCAAAAGAGACAGTTGGGTACACCTTCTATCTCAAATCCGAGGGCAAAGTGTTTGTTGCTAAGAACGGAGCTTTTCTCGAGAAGGAGTTTCTCTCGAGAGAATTGAGTGGGAGGAAGATAGAACTTGACGAGGTTGTCGAACCTCTCATCCCTCTGGATGGTGGCGCAGGGCAAGGGGAAACCTCTGTCGTTGCGACGCCGGTTGAGGAGGAAGTTAATGATGATGATCATGAAACTCCAGTTCAAGTTTCTGTTGAACCACACAGGTCGACGAGATCACGCGCTGCTCCAGAGTGGTACGGTAATCCCGTCTTATCAATCATGTTGTTAGACAATAATGAACCTGCAAATTATGAAGAAGCAATGGTGGGCCCAGATTCCAACAAATGGCTAGAAGCCATGAAGTCCGAGATAGGATCCATGTATGAGAACAAAGTATGGACTTTGGAGATACTACCTGAGGGCCGCAAGGCTATTCAGAACAAATGGATCTTTAAGAAGAAGACGGACGCTGACGGTAATGTGACCGTTTATAAAGCTCGACTTGTGGCAAAGGGTTTTTCACAAGTTCCAGGAGTTGACTACGATGAGACTTCCTCACCCGTAGCGATGCTTAAGTCCGTCAGAATCATGTTAGCAATAGCTGCATTTTTCGATTATGAAATCTGGCAGATGGATGTCAAAACGGCGTTCCTTAACGGTTTCCTTAAGGAAGAGTTGTATATGATGCAACCCGAAGGTTTTGTCGATCCTAAGAATGCTAACAAGGTGTGCAAGCTCCAGCGATCCATTTATGGACTGGTGCAAGCATCTCGGAGTTGGAACAAACGCTTTGATGAGGTGATCAAAGCATTTGGGTTTATACAAGTGGTTGGAGAATCTTGTATTTACAAGAAAGTGAGTGGGAGCTCTGTGGCGTTTCTAATATTATATGTGGATGACATATTACTGATTGGAAACAACGTAGAGCTTTTGGAGAGCATAAAAGGTTACTTGAATAAAAGTTTCTCTATGAAGGACCTAGGAGAAGCTGCTTACATTCTAGGCATTAAGATCTATAGGGATAGATCAAAACGCGTGATAGGACTTTCACAAAGCACATACCTTGATAAAGTTTTGAAAAGGTTCAAAATGGAACAGTCCAAGAAAGGGTTCTTGCCGGTTTTACAAGGTACCAGATTGAGTAAGACTCAGTGCCCAGCAACTGATGAAGATAGAGAGCATATGCGCTCCGTCCCCTATGCTTCAGCCATAGGTTCTATCATGTATGCGATGTTGTGCACTAGACCGGATGTTAGCCTGGCCATAAGTATGGCAGGTAGGTTCCAGAGTAATCCAGGAGTGGATCACTGGACAGCGGTCAAGAATATCCTGAAGTACCTGAAAAGGACTAAGGAGATGTTTCTCGTGTATGGAGGTGACGAAGAGCTCGCCGTAAAAGGTTACGTCGATGCAAGCTTTGACACAGATCCGGACGACTCTAAGTCGCAAACCGGATACGTATTTATTCTTAATGGGGGTGCAGTAAGCTGGTGCAGTTCCAAGCAAAGCGTCGTAGCATATTCTACATGTGAAGCGGAGTACATGGCTGCCTCGGAGGCGGCTAAGGAGGGTGTCTGGATGAAGCAGTTCATGACGGATCTTGGAGTGGTGCCAAGCGCACTGAATCCAATAACCTTGTTCTGTCACAACACTGGTGCCATTGCCTTAGCAAAGGAACCACGGTTTCACAAGAAGACCAGACACATCAAACGACGCTTCAACCTCATTCGCGACTACGTCGAGGAAGAGGACGTAAATATATGCAAAGTGCACACGGATCTGAATGTAGCAGACCCGCTGACTAAACCTCTTCCACGGCCAAAACATGATCGACACCAGAACTGTATGGGTGTTAGATTCATTACAATGTAATTCACATGGTGATGTGAGGGCTAGATTATTGACTCTAGTGCAAGTGGGAGACTGTTGGAATTATGCCCTAGAGGCAATAATAAATATAGTTATTATTATAATTCCTGTATCAAGATAATAGTTTATTATCCATGCTATAATTGTATTGAATGAAGACTCATTTACATGTGTGGATACATAGACAAAACACCGTCCCTAGCATGCCTCTAGTTGGCTGGCCAGTTGATCGATGATAGTCAGTGTCTTCTGATTATGAACAAGGTGTTGTTGCTTGATAACTGGATCACATCATTGAGAGAATCACGTGATGGACTAGACCCAAACTAATAGACGTAGCATGTTGATCGTGTCATTTTGTTGCTACTGTTTTCTGCGTGTCAAGTATTTATTCCTATGACCATGAGATCATATAACTCACTGACACCGGAGGAATGCTTTGTGTGTATCAAACGTCGCAACGTAACTGGGTGACTATAAAGATGCTCTACAGGTATCTCCGAAGGTGTTAGTTGAGTTAGTATGGATCAAGACTGGGATTTGTCACTCCGTGTGACGGAGAGGTATCTCGGGGCCCACTCGGTAATACAACATCACACACAAGCCTTGCAAGCAATGTAACTTAGTGTAAGTTGCGGGATCTTGTATTACGGAACGAGTAAAGAGACTTGCCGGTAAACGAGATTGAAATAGGTATGCGGATACTGACGATCGAATCTCGGGCAAGTAACATACCGAAGGACAAAGGGAATAACATACGGGATTATACGAATCCTTGGCACTGAGGTTCAAACGATAAGATCTTCGTAGAATATGTAGGATCCAATATGGGCATCCAGGTCCCGCTATTGGATATTGACCGAGGAGTCTCTCGGGTCATGTCTACATAGTTCTCGAACCCGCAGGGTCTGCACACTTAAGGTTCGACGTTGTTTTATGCGTATTTGAGTTATATGGTTGGTTACCGAATGTTGTTCGGAGTCCCGGATGAGATCACGGACGTCACGAGGGTTTCTGGAATGGTCCGGGAAACGAAGATTGATATATAGGATGACCTCATTTGATTACCGGAAGGTTTTCGGTGTTACCGGGAATGTACCGGGAATGACGAATGGGTTCCGGGAGTTCACCGGGGGGGGGGGGGCAACCCACCCCGGGGAAGCCCATAGGCCTTGGGGGAGACACACCAGCCCTTAGTGGGCTGGTGGGACAGCCCACAAGTGCCCTATGCGCCAAGGAGAAGAAAATCAAGAGAGAAAGAAAAAAAAGGAGGAGGTGGGAAGGAAGGGGGACTCCCTCCACCAAACCTAGTCCAACTCGGTTTGGGGGGGGAGAGTCCTCCCCCTTGGACTCGGCCGACCCCCTTGGGGCTCCTTGAGCCCCAAGGCAAGGCCCCCTCCCTCCCACCTATATATACGGAGGTTTTAGGGCTGATTTGAGACGACTTTTCCACGGCAGCCCGACCACATACCTCCACGGTTTTTCCTCTAGATCGCGTTTCTGCGGAGCTCGGGCGGAGCCCTGCTGAGACAAGGTCATCACCAACCTCCGGAGCACCGTCACGCTGCCGGAGAACTCTTCTACCTCTCCGTCTCTCTTGCTGGATCAAGAAGGCCGAGATCATCGTCGAGCTGTACGTGTGCTGAACGCGGAGGTGCCGTCCGTTCGGTACTAGATCGTGGGACTGATCGCGGGATTGTTCGCGGGGCGGATCGAGGGACGTGAGGACGTTCCACTACATCAACCGCGTTCTCTAACGCTTCTGCTGTACGGTCTACAAGGGTACGTAGATCACTCATCCCCTCTCGTAGATGGACATCACCATGATAGGTCTTCGTGCGCGTAGGAAATTTTTTGTTTCCCATGCGAGTGTTCCCCATGGCATCGGCGGTGATCGTGAGGCCGTTTCCACGCACCCCCGGAGGATGATCCACTGCCCACACACATAGCGTTGAGGTCGATGCTCGCGGGGTCTGGAGTGCCAGGTGCGACCTCGCTCACCTCCGCTGAACCAGAGCCCGTAGACTAGGAGAAACGGGATGTCTGCGGGTGGTACCGCTGGAAGTCGTGCGCCGCCGGCGTGGAGGACATGCACGGCTAGTCCGGAAGTTGGTGACGAAGGGGCGATGAGCCAATGCTGGCCGAGGTCGTAGTGGCAGCGACGAGCCCGTGATGGCCAAGGTTTACCCCTAGTATCAGCATGGTCTACCTCGTGGCCTCGCGGACGAGCTGGCTGTTCATTGTGATGTTGGCCTCCTGCTCTAAGGCGGCGGCAAGGTGGATGCCGCCACGGCCTCGTTCCTGGATTTTTACTAATGCCGGCGGTTCTTCCTCCTCAACAATTGTTCGACGCACTCCGCGGGCGTCATCACCTTCTTCTTCTTGGCCGGCGCCGACCATTTTCGCCCGTTGCGGCTACTAGAGGAGGCGAGGCCCGCGACGGCATCAAGGGTCAACGTCGTCGTCCATGGCAGGGGGGAGGGGATTTGGGTGGAATTGGTGGTTGTGTGCCACTGACAAGTGGGCCAGGCGGAGGAGAAGGGCGAGCATCGCGCACGTCCGTCCCGTGTCGGCGCGGACGCAAATCCGGCCCAAATTTAAGCCTGGAATGGGTTGCGGGCAGACAAAAAACGGGCGCACGTCCTTTTGAATTGACGCGTTGGGTTGTGTTTTGTGTCCGCGGTGATCCAAACGGACATGTGATGCGTTGTGCCATTGGAGTTGCTCTTACTACTTTGTTTGGTAATCCTTTAGATTAAGAGTTGGTGTTATCCACTTTGCCCCCTGGACTGGAGGACACACGGCAAGGCGGAGAGCCCAACTAAACACCAACTCCCGCCGCCGCCGCCGCCGCCGCCGACATGCCGCCGTCCCTCCTACTACCCGCCTCCTCTTGTACTAGTATGAGGTTGCTCTCTCCGCAGCATCGTTGGTCAACTCCCCCGCCCCCGCTCGTTTCCTCCTCCTTCTCCGCGCGCCGCCCTTATCCCGGCCTCCGCCTCGCCGCCGCCGGAACCAACGGCGTCAACGGGGACGCCGGCGCCAACAACAACCTGGTAACTAATCGAAACCACCTCCCATCCCGCCCTCACTCACTCGTGTTAATCTAATCTAATCTAAATCTTGCCCCCTCCCCCGACCCCGATTCGATTCGATATGATAATATACGTTACTGTATGTATGTATGTATGTATGTATGTATGTATCTAGTTTCATCAATCAAATCAAATCGAGTGGGTTAATTTGCTTCCACGCGCTCAGGCTCAGGCTCTGCACGATTTATTACAACCAGTCCATTTGAGTTATAATAATGCTCTTGTTAGCTGCATTCCAGTCTACTCAAATCTCAAATGTGTTAACTGCAAGCCTGAACCCTCATTGCAACCGCTGACTGTTAAAGCCATGGAATGGAAAATTACATAAATTAAATACAAAGTCTTCTTCCTATCAAATCTGTGCTTATCTACTGCTCCCTCTCTTCCTAAATACTTGTTGTTGGAGATAACTAACTAGTACTAGATTACTTCTCCCCAACAACAAGTATTATGGTACAGAGGGAGTACTATTCTGATCCATCCTTGCAGCCCAAAAACCGGAGGGATATTCTCCTCGAATACGTAAAAGGTGTCCAGCCAGAGTTTATGGAGCTCTTCGTCAAAAGAGCCCCAACACAGGTTCTTTTACTTGCCTCGCCACTGCTTGCAGTCCACACAGCTTTTCTATATACTCACATTACCTGACCTGCATATTCTTCTCCTCAAAGGTTGTTGATGCCATGCGCCATACGGTCACTAATATGATTGGGACTCTTCCACCTCAATTTTTTGCTGTAACTGTCACAACGGTAATGGAATGTCATATGTGAAGAGCATGGAGTTTGTTTTTCTTGTACACAACACATGTATTTTTTTACTTTTTTTTACCATAAACCTGTGACATGTTGCATTATCTTCATCAACACAGGTTGCTGAAAATCTGGCACAGCTTATGTACAGTGTTTTGATGACTGGGTATATGTTCAGAAATGCACAGTACCGCCTTGAATTGCAGCAGAGTTTGGAGCAGATTGCTCTTCCTGAACCCAAAGAAGAAAAGGTTCTTCTCTACCAATGTTACCATATTACTCTTCACATGGATTTATTGGTTCAATAGTTGTGCCGACAGTCTCCAAATGATTCCACTTGCCTCCAGGAACAAAGAAGAAACACTTAGCAATTATTTCACAGAAATATTGATCGGCTGATCACAACCAGAGCTGGCCAAACGGGCCGTGCCAACTGGTAGCATTCAGGTCCTGGAGGCCGGCACTCGCGCTGGCATGGCACATCCCGTTTATTTGTTTTTTTTAATATATATGACCTAAAGAACAGCCCAATAGGCCAAAACTGGCCCAAAAAAGTCTAGCATGCCTGGTGTGTCTCCGTGCCGGCCCGAATAACAGCTGGGCCGTACCTGGGATAGAGCGCGCAGCATGCGTGCCAGCACGGCACGGGCACGGCGTGCCCCTGCGGGCCGGGCTGGGCCATGCCGGTCCGTTTGGCCAGCTCTGATCACACCGATGTCATGTATATTGATGTATCATTTTGTAAACAGTCCAACATTGATATTCTACAGTGTTTAGTAGATCTGACTGAAAAAGTTGGTCAATTCGTTTTTGTTGTTCCACTGAAATTTGTATGAAACTACTGATGGGTACCAATTGTTCTGAATCTACATGCGTTTAAATCTAGGGCAATCTTTAGAGCGTTGTGTTGTGTTAGCTGTTTTAACATGCAAGCTCGCTACTCTGATGGTGTTTTTTTACTGGTTTGGGTACCCCAGTGCTTAACAAAGGTATGGAAAAGACGATAGATGCAATATTCATTTTTCTGGGTTAGACGAAGTTACAGAACACATCCTAAGATGTTGCCACTGTGAGATGGTTGACCTCCCTAGACACCTCACCTTCCAGAGTCATGCCAAAGTACTGCATCCATATTGATTTGTACTAGCTTGGTTATTGCTGTAAAACATTGCAAAGAGATGCTGGTGATATTGTTGATTGACTGGTGTAGTTGAACTCACACCCAGCAATATACTCATGTTTTCTTTTTTTTGAACTAAGATACTCATGTTTTGACCATTCTGAAAGATTTCCATGGTTCTCTTGTTTCATTTCTCATAAATAAATAGCAAATTTCGTGAGAAAGGACACATGTTGATCCATATGAATTAAACTTATGATGTAATATGTCTGCGTGACATTTGCAGGATTCAGAAGATTATGCTCCTGGAACCCAGAAAAAGGTAAGTGGGGAAGTGATCCGATGGAACAAGACCACTGGACCAGAAAAGATTGACGCTGTGAAATATATAGAATTGCTTGAAGCAGAAATCGATGAGCTGAGCCGTCAAGTTGCTAGGAAATCATCTCAAGGAAGCAATGAGCTCCTGGAATACCTGAAAACTCTAGAACCTCAAAATCTGAAGGTATATATATTGACACTTTTAGCTTAAACAGAGATATACTTGAGGTTTCACATCTTTTGTTGGAGAACGTTGAATTTCCATCTCAAGAAATAGTGACGATCATGCATACCATTTTGCCTGGCTTCTGATTGTAGCCAATTCGATTGATGGTTTAGGCTTGAGCTAATACTGATTTGATTTCTGTTGTAGGAACTTGCGAGTAGTGCGGGTGAGGACGTCGTGTTTGCTATGAATGCATTCATAAAGCGTCTGTTGGCCGTCTCGGACCCTGCACAAATGAAGGTAACATGAATCCAGCACCAGCACTCCCCGGTAGTTTCAGTTGCTGAGAGAGAAGCATGTATATGATGTCGCTGACTTGGTGTTTGTGGTGCTGCAGACGGCGGTGTCGGAGACGAGCGGTGCTCAGCTGGCGAACCTGCTGTTCTGGCTGATGATCGTCGGGTACAGCATGCGCAACATTGAGGTGCGTTTTGACATGGAGAGAGTGCTGGGAGCCGCCCCCAAGATGGGCGGCGAGCTGCCGCCTGGCCCTGGAGACAACACGCAGACACAACTATAGCTGCTAGATAGGCACAGCGAGTACGGTTGAGTTTCAGATTTGTTAGTTTGGTCTGCTGAGATGTGTGGTTTTTTGTACGGATATATATTGTTCTGTGTTGTGTTAGTTGGTATTCAGATAGAAAAAAGAAATTTTGTATTTTTGGGGACTTGAAAACCAACAGGTAGAAGTGGTCTTGAGCTGGTAAATGCAACTAAAATCTGTATTAGGTTCAACAGTTTGATTGTGTCACAAATGCACTAAAATGCCCCTGTGATTATATCATTTGGTCTAGTGCTGGTATACATAACATGGGCAATTTGAGGCCATTTCGACAGTTTCGACGGAGGGGCATTTTGTTACATTTATTTGGTCGAACTAGTTTTGTTTTTTTAGCTGTTGGTTGAACTAGTTGACATAGGGCTTTTGTTTTTTTTAGGGAAAGGGTTGGTTGAACTAGTTGACATAGGGCTTTTGTTTTTTTTAGGGAAAGGGTTGGTTGAACTAGTTGACATAGGGCTTTTGTTTTTTTTAGGGAAAGGGTTGGTTGAACTAGTTGACATAGGGCTTTTGTTTTTTTTAGGGAAAGGGTTGGTTGAACTAGTTGACATAGGGCTTTTGTTTTTTTTAGGGAAAGGGTTGGTTGAACTAGTTGACATAGGGCTTTTGTTTTTTTTAGGGAAAGGGTTGGTTGAACTAGTTTTGTTTTTGTTAGGGAAAGTTGTTTGTATTCCTAGCTGTAATAAGAGAGATAAGGTATCTTGTTTCCTTTGGGTTTTGCCTTTTCTAAGTTATTATAAGTAGGATGGCGCTGGTTGCTAGGACGTGAGAGGATTTCTCATCCACCTCCACCTCCCGTTATGTTATTATAAAACGCAATATGCTCACCACCAACTGAAGCAAATCGTCCATCTCTTTCTCTGCACCCCATGCCTAACAGGCCCCACCTGTCATCCATGCCAAGGTGAACGACAAACAACGGCCAACAGCCAAAAATCACTCAACAGTAGAAAAATCGCTTACTCTGGATGGCGGGTAGCATAGCGGCTTTTATCTCCTGCAATGCAATATCACTCCAAGTGAGTCCTTAGGAGTTTTTACACATTACAACAGCATGCATTCATGGGATTATTTATCTTGCCAAGGTACTATCAAGTAAGTTTGGTTTGGCATTTTCAACATGCCTCACAGTAATCTCAAACTCTTGAAGAGCATCGTCATTATTGTCCATAATACAAGCAGAAAAATAATCAGAAATGGACGTTAACTTGAACTCACATTTCTTCCATGTTATACATATCATCAGAAATGGTCATAGCTAGAATAAACAAATAAATGGATAAATGCTGGCAACATAAAATGAAATACTCCTCCTATACTTTACATACATATAAATACATACATGCACAAAAGTGACTAAACCAATCACAATCCTATTAGCTTATCAAGTTGATCCCTCCTTGGTTATGATGCTTGTGCTTCTTCATTCCTTAGCTGCATCTGCATGCCAGCTCCCTCTACCACCCAACTGGCGCTGTCTCATCATAAAATTATTATGATGCTAGTGGCTGCGCCTGCAATTGTAAATATTGATTCAAGCACACCCCATTAGATCATAACAATATATAATTGTGAAAAAAAAATACCCAGCTTTGCATTCTAACAAGCCAGTACTGTATTGAAGAGCCACATATCCTTATTTAGCAAAAATAACGTTGTATACGAGGAAACAAACCTTGGTTTCTGGTTCCTCGTGTAAAAATGACCAAGGTCCTGATTTCCATAGCAACCTGAGATTTGTCGAACGGTTCAAGTGAGATGAGAACATAAAAGAGCATCGATCACATCAACGGAAAAAAAGTTGCTCATATATGAAAACAGCCATCACCATCAATTACCGCTTGGCCTTCAATAACACTATTGATGTATAGTCCATTATACAAATAATTTGCTCGGTATATTAATGACGGTATAGTCTAGTTAGAATCTGGTCAGTGTGGCCTGATTGGCCTGTAATCACACTATTGCTGTAGGCTGTAGCAACGTATTGACACCACTATAGCCATTATATTTTTCTAACAAAAAGAAAACTAAACATATTGCCACAGTATCGTATATACATGTATGGTTTGCACAGGTGTAATGTGTAATGTAACTGAACAACAAACAAGAAGCATAATTAATCACCTCAGGATGCCTGCAGCCATGCGCAGTCCCATGAGTGTTGTCAAACCAGCCCAAACTCCGGCCAGGCCAAAGACACGTGGAGCATATAACAAGACCAACGATGATATCACCCCAACCACAATCTATGTAACGCAAATAAAATCAAGAAATCAATACCAACAGAGAGGCAGAACATATACGAAGCTGTCCAGAAGTGGTTTCCATACCGTAGCTTGAGCGACATAATCAAAATCTGAGACACCGTAATGGAGACCATCAAAGATGAATGCCAAGGCATTAACTGGTTGACTAGCACAGACAAACTGAAATGAATTTTATTTAGAATAAGGCTAGATATGGTGTGCGTAACAATCAAATGGTAAAGTAGGAAGACGTACCAATGCACAGGAGCTCACGACCGTTAGGACCTGAGGGTCGTTGGTAAATAGCCTTGCTATACTGCCAAATGAGATATACAGGCCAACTGCCAAAGCTAACCCACTAACTAGCCCTATCTGCAAAATAATAAATGAGTTAATTGTATCTTGCAGATAAATTGAACTTCACGATGCAAATGAAATGATGGATTACCTGCAGAGCAAACATTGCTGCCTTCTGGACCCTTTTGTAGTCCAATACTGCGTAAGAGCTTGCTATCAGAGCCTAAGAAATGCACACAAAGTTAGCCTGCACTTATGGAACAGATAAATTATGACAGGATCCCTCAGTTAGAGAAATGATATTTGAATTTAGTAGTATGTCGTGTAAGGTTCTGTATAAATTGTACTAATACACAACGACGTCTGCAAAAGGAAGCTGATCTAAAAGTAGGGATGATTTCTGAGAACTGAAAATGCATACCTGGGCAGAAACTGCTAAAGCGTCTGCAAGCAAAGATACAGCAAGCCATACTTGCAAACAAATCTGATGAGCAGCCATAGCTGTTGGGCCTTGTCGAGCAGCCATTGATGTACCGATGGTCATAGTTAACAGTATCGAGAGGGTTCTTCCCAATAGCATGCCACCTTAGGATGTCAAGAAAACAGAGATTGTAAAAAATAATCTATAGGTGAACAGAGAAAGAATGGAAGAAAAAGAAAACAGAGAAAAATAGCACAGGTGCATTAGTGCAAGCAAAGATGGGATGCAATCTCTAAACAATATCGGTGTAACAAGGACAAAAGGATCTGTGGTTGCCCATTGCCCAGCGGTCAGATAATGTATCATGAGAAGATACAGTAGAAGAAACATATCATATGCCGGGGCATGGGATGGACTGTAGGTATCCAAAAAAAGAGTCTTTTTGAAGTGCTCAAGTGTACATTCCAACAGGAATGCGCTTTGACTAGAAAAATGAAGCCATAAACAGAAATTTCGGGAGGAGAAACTTCTATAGAAGGACCTAAACCGCACTCTGAATGTACACAATCCATACTCTGAAGGCCAACAGAAACATATCTGAAGAACTTTTTCAGTAGCCTACACCATGAGTCCACAACTGACCAAACAAGTAGGACGATAGCATCATAGACTCACCAGATTTCAAATATCCACCGAACTCTAACTGGTCCATCCTTGGAGGAAGCAGAACAGCTCTTTTACTTAGAGACCACATAAGCAAAATGGCAATAATGTACCTACATCGTAATAAACCATATAACAGGTGAGATTCCCAGCAGCTCTAACTGGTCCATCCTATGTTTGTTTCAATTAATAAAACTACAAAAAAAGGTGAGGCACCCAACAGCCCAGTATTATGTCATGAGTACTACACTTCATGTTTTGATAGTAAATCTGACATGTGTAATCATATAACCAATAAACTGAATGCCACAATATCAGTAGGTCTGCTAATAGCCACTAATCTCATAGTACTGCATATGTTTGTCGCAATTTAAATGTATCCAGATAATGAAAAAAAGGTAAGTTGCAAATTTGACAGCAAGTGTTATTTCCTTTGATTATTTCAGCAACATATAGGAACCAAACTGGGAGAGACATTTGCTGGTATATGTCGAATTGACTTCCATAATTCTCTTGAACTCAGATTACACCGAGCTAATAGAAAACTTACTGGGATGCGACTGTAGAAATTGCGGCTCCTGTTATACCAAGCTTAAAACCATATATAAGTAGCGGAAGAAGGACCACAGCAGAAAGATTCCCCAAACCTACAGGTGTTTTAAATAATCAGTAAGTCTGCAAGAAAGGAGACTATTTTTACATCATATAACTGTATGGAACGCCTCCAATTCAAACCCGAATTGCTTACAAACAGCATCAATGTGCAAATGCGTGAATGATAAACTATTCATGGCATTTGGCATGGGAAAATAGAACATAAAAACAAAAAATGCAGTACTGGCATGTTACTGCAAAATAGTTCCAAGGAATATAAGAGGAAAATATAATTAACTTAGGGGGACACCACCATTATGTGCATCAAAAAGGTACCTTTTGCACTCACCACTGGTGAGAACACAATGCCAATAAGCAAACAATGAGGTAGTTACCTATAAAAAGCACGGGAGTCTTGGTATCCTTGAATCCACGAAAGATACCCTGCACTGCTAACATAATCACATTTGCAGGTGCTCCTAAGGCTCTCAGCGAAAGAAACAGCCGCGCAGATGTATACATCGGAGAGACCTGCAGTGTAAGAAGTAAACTTAGACTCTGTGCTAACAGGCACAAGTGGAGGAAATGCACTATTCTGAATCCACTCCATTCGCAAAAAAGAGGGGAAGGAAAAGATAGTACTCCATAAGAAGAAGGAATCAAAGATGATAACAGGCAAGGCAATCATGATGATATAAACATACATACAGGTGAGACGCCCATTAGTTTAAGAAACAATCCTGATCCTAGGAACAATGCCAATGCTTCGATTGTACCAATAGCAGCAGCTAGAACCAAAGCCGATGACACAGATGTCAGCTCCAGTTTGCCTGCAACGCGGAGAGGAGAGTCAGGTTGCATTGTCTGAACGAGCAAAGCAAAGCAAAGTTGCTCACAAACTTAAAACGTTTTATTCATCAGACGAGATGATGGTCCTGTTACCTGAAGTAGAATGCTTGGTAGCATTCTTGGAAATATCCTCGGCCACAAATGAGGTTGCTATGCTCAGCAAGGGGATGTTGAAAATCTTGGATAGGATGTTAAAAATAGCGACGCCAATACCAGCTGACGCTAGCTCCAGAGCACCTTGAGAACACACATGCCAGGATTGAGACAGAGAATAACTAAACAAGTTGGTTCCATGCAGCAGCAGAAGCTTAAGAGGTGTATGCAGTTAGTAACATTGGTACTAATAGCTTTTGAAAAGTCAGTCATGGTAATAAATAAATGAAGCGTCAATGAGGATGATATATCAGTCAGCAGAAAGGAAAGGAAAGGGAAGACGGTGCGTACCTAATTTACCGATGTACGCGGTCTCCATGAGCTGTGCCATGGGGTCGATGGCCTGGCCTAAGACTGCAGGCAGGGCTAGAAGAATGAGGTCGATGCCGACAGTCCCAGGATAAAGGCGGCTGCTGCGTATTTGTTTCCGATTGTTGTTCTTGTTATGTTATTAGAAAAGGCAAAAACATACATATGATGCAGAGAATGTAAAGATTAATAATGTACTGTAGGTACTAGAGAAGGAAGGAAAATGGTTCAGTCATAATGTACTGTAGTAAATTACAGAAAGAGAGCAGCAGCTCAGCTCAGGGAATGAATGAATGAATGAATCTTACAACGAGAGAGCATTGTCCTCCTCCTTTTGAAGAGCAAGAGCAAGAGAGGAGGAGGATGCGGTGCCGTCGTCGTCTTGTGCGTCCTGAGGAGGGGGCAGCGCGTGGAGAAGGGGGATGATGGCTCTTGCGGTGCCGGTGCGCCGCCATGTGAAATCCTTGGTGGGTCCCAGAGACAGGGATGGCGCCGTTGGGGAGAAAGAAGAAGGGTATGCAGCGGAGGCAGAGCCAGAAGCAGAACCGGCGGCCGGTGCTCTCACAGTCCTAGTCCTAGCGCTGCTCCTCCAAGAGGGCTTGGGGCATAGCAGCGCCGGCTGGCCGGAGACGAGCGCGCTCATCCCCATCCGCTCCTCTTTCTTTCTTTCTTGTACAAAGCGGCGGCCGGAGATGAGAGCAATCAATGGATGGATAATGATTCTTTTTTTTTTAGCAAGAAGAAGAAGAAGAAGAATAGAGGATGATGACGACGAAACGCAGTGAGCAGATACGCCGCCGGCCCAACATATAACGCACTAACCAAGCATACCTGCCCAAACGGCACGGCCCGGCCCGCAACGACACATTTACTAATCAGGTCGTGCCGTGCCGGCCTCATGGGGCATAAACGTGTCGGCCCGCAGCATGCTGAGGCACATCGGTCCGGTATAGCACGATTGCTCTGTTTTACTTTTATTTTATCATACAACAGACCCAAAAAACCCGTAAAAAAGCCTACAAATATATAGTTTGATAGAGTATTATATGAAATAAATCTATAATTTTATTAGCGTCGGCCTCATTAAAACCTTCCATCCCATAAAAATAAAAGAGTACAAGTCATCCTTTAAAAATACTAAAAGATTAAAAGATAGAGAAAGGAAATTTTTTTACAAATACTACATTACATGCCATGCTCTACAAATCCTTCAACCTTGTGTCGCAGCTATAGTCGCCACCTCTGCTGCCTCTTTCACGTGTGTCGTCTTGTGCCACATCGGGTGGACGGTTCCTGCATTTTGTTTCACGAGCAACTTCTTACCGCATTGTTTGCACTTTGCAAAAATTCGGGCGAGACCATCCTCATCTCCAACAAATTCTTCATCATAGTAACTCCAAATGGTACCACGACTGCGTGATCTCACAACACCCTAAAGAAAGTTTTGATTTGCATCAGCCATGTTTGTGTGTGTAAAATGAGATGGAGTTTCAGACTTTGATTATGAGGAATAAGAGAGTGGGCATCCCTTTTTATAGTCAAAAAATGGCACGTTAGACACACAAATTAACTAATTAAGAGTTTAATACAATGTAGCATCCGGGATAGATCTTGAACTTTATTAGTGGCTGCCTCATTAAAATCTTCCATACCTGGGAAGTAAAAGAGTACAAAGTCATGCTCTAGAATTACAAAAGGAAAGAAAATTACAAAAAAATAAGAAAATTACAAAAGAAATACAAAAGGACTACACTACATCACTAATCTACCGATAACTCCGATGTCCAGTCTAAGTCAAAGCCCATATCTTCAAACATGGCTAGCAGTTCCATGTTTTCTGCAGTGTGTTGGGCTCTCCTTCTTGATAACTCCCCATCTTTAACGGACATCAGTGTTCTCACCATATCAGGGGTGAGACTAGTTCTTCTTTCCTCAATTATTCTTCCAGCAAGGCTGAAATCAGACTCCGATGACACCATAGAGACGGGTACTAATAACACATCACGTGCTAATATGGAAAGCACCGGAAATGTAAGTTTGTGTTCTTGCCACCATTGCAGTATGTTGAAGTCTTCCTCACTATCTAAATCAAACATGACTTTTTCACCGTTGAGGTACTTCGCTAACTCTCCGGCAACTTGAATCAAAGTTGTTGAAGTAGAAGAGCTTCCAGCGGTAGAGGAGGACGAAGAAGAAGAACCAAAGATCTTGCTCCATGCTCCTCTCTTTTTACCTGCAGTAGGTGCTGCTCGAGGTCGTTGCATTCGAACTCCGACATATGTTTGCTCATACTTAGCAAAAACTTCATATAGCTTGTCATGGGCCATGTTGAAGTCATCAGTATAATCTAAACTTAAGGACGTAGATAGTACATTGAATGCACTATGATACTCTTCAAGTTTAGCTCTCGGATCCAAGATAAATGCAAATGCATACGATAGTGTAATATGTTCCCAATATTTTAAATACTTAGTTTTCATGTCAGCAACAACATTAAGTAATAATCCATCACCTTCATGTGCTTTTAGATGACTAGCAATGTCTAATATGGTATGCACCATCAAAGGAGATGTGGGTTAATAAATCCCAAACAAAGTAATTGTTGCATCATAAAACAACTAAAGAAATGCAGTCAATAATGTAATAACATGCCAAGTTTCATTGGTGATTAGAGGATCAACCCCATAATTTGCATTAATAAAACCATTGAACGAAACTCTGTCCCGAATAACTGCCTTGAGCATCAAATATGTAGAGTTCCATCTAATAGGCATGTCTAAATTAAACTTATGAGGAGTTGCACCTATGGCAATGCATTATCTCTTATAGTTTGAAATCCGTTGAGTACAATGCGAAAGATAAGATATTTGCAGTGCGTATGCATTCAATGTGTGGTTCACATAAATGTAAAGCACCTTTAGCAATAAGATTAATGATATGGCAAGCACAATATTGATGCATTAAAAAGGATGCAACATATATGGAGAATATAGGAGTCAGGGTGTTCATTGCACTCGTGTTTGCTGAAGCATTATCCAAAGTTATTGCGAAAACTTTGTCGGCAAGAGCAAAATCATTCACAACTTTGAGTATAGCTTCAGCAATGTTTGGACCACTATGTGATACATCTATTAATTCAAATCCTATGACTCTTTTTTGTAGATGACAATGTTCGTTAACATAATAAGCTACCACACTAATATAGACTTGCTTTACCCGACCAGTCCATATATCAGATGTTAACGACACTAAAAAAGTGCACGTAGAAAAATCATCTTTTATTTTATCATTACGAGTCTGGTAAAGCTTTCTAAGATTCCTACTTGTAGTTTGTCTAGAAACTGGTCTATAATTAGGATTATGACAAGTTTAAATATATTCTATGAAACCGTCAGATTCACCAATTCCTAGTGGTAAATCATTCGAAACAATAAGACGACATAGACCTTCTCGCTGAACACGAGGATCATAGACGAAATTGCTTACCGTACCGTCAGTTTGAACCTGAGCTGAGTTTGCACGGCCGAGCTCAACTCGCTCGTTGCATCCGCCTTGCTGTGGGCATCCAAATGCCTCTTCAAGTGTCCATTTCCTCCCTTGCTTTCTCCGGTTAGCTCCTTGTGGCACCTTTTGCACCTTGCCATCACCTTCCCGACACCGTCCACCATGGATATTTCTTCATCAAAATATTCCCACACCACGGAGGTCCTACGACGAACTCTTTGCCTCACACCCATTCTGGTGGAGGAATACGTCCCACTACTAGAATTGGTGTGACCTTGACCTTCGGGTTGGCTATCGCTATTGGGTTCGAGAGTGGGATGATCGGTATAGGGTGGTTGCATGGGTGGGGGCATGGTAGTGAGATTGGAGCTCGGGGGGTAGATATTAAAGTCCAAACCATCAAGACAGAAATCGGAGAGTGGGAAGCTAGTATGTTCAATATTGTCCATGTTTGAGCGTGAGAAATGTGTGGGCTGAGCAGCCCTATTTATAGGAAAAAAAATACATTTTTGGACAAATTTGACCCTCCAACGGTCACATTTTCGAAAACATGCATTTTCTTTTAAAAAACCATCCTAAACCCAGCTTAACCCACCTTAATACCTCCTAACCCCCTTCCAACGGCTACCTCCCCGCTCCCACTTCAATCGAGGTGAGAGACCGTGACAGAGTGTCGGCCGCCCCCGCTTCCCTCTTGTCAAAACTTTAGTCGCGGGCACCGGTCGCATCAGTCGTGTTGATGCGACAGGTGCTCACCATCTGGCTAGTGGGTGGCCATCGAGCCAGACGGCGTTCCGTCGGGTTCCTAGCCGGTGAGGGTCTCGCATCCGGCCAGGAGGAGCCGGCGCGCAGGAAAGCATCTGTCCCACACTATGCCGAAGTATGAAGGAGTAGGCTCGATGAGGCTACCCCGGGGTTATCCTCCTGTCACCGAGGCATGCATGCATGGTTATAGTTGTGTTTTTCTCTCCACTCTACTTTTGCCGAGGTGTACATTTCAAATCCGTATCGGCATCGGTATGTAAGAAAGATCTATCATGCGGTATATTAAGATCTATCGTGCGTTATATTATCATTTCAAAGGAATAATTAATTATCGAATCATTACCGAATGTGGTTGTGACGTTGGACCGTGGATGTTTATCGTGTCTTTGTGGCCTAAGCCTAGGCCCACAACGCCCTACGTGACGACATTTATATTGGAGGTGTTGGCCAATTTAGCCCTAGCCGTCATCTATTGTTCCATGTATTGAGCTTCTTCAGGTGATATCATTATGTGGACCGCGTGCACAACTGAACGTGAGCCTTCGAGAACCTGCATAGGGAGATGGGCTATAAGGTCTTTTTTGGAAAGGGGGTGTCTCGGCGTGACTGCTCCCGATCTGTCTCTGTCATCGTCCTCTACTTCGACTATTTTCCCTGTACCGACACCATGGCCGATGATGCCTCTAAGAAGGCCATGGACGAAGTTGAGGCTGTTGTTGATGATGTGGCCCTTTTATGACCTATCGAAGGGTATGATTTGTTCATCCTCTACTTACTCGTTCATGTGCTAGGCGTATATGCATGCTCTATTCATGGATGTTTTGGTTTTATGCTTTGTACGTGCTCACATGTTTAAGTATGGGCATGAGTTGCATACTATGAATGTCATATTTGCTACTCCTATTAATCTTGGATTCTAGATTAATAAAGAAAGTTGTAGTATATCTAATTAACAGTCTATATATAAATTTATTGAAATTTACAATATCAAATCAATACTAATACTATCATTGAATATATTTTCACATCCCATATAATGGAGTATTATTTATTTATAAACTTGATCAGATTCTATATGTGCACCAAGGAAGGGAAGGGTGTGTTGAAATCAAAAGGAGATGATGTGGTTGCTCGATCGTGTTTACACCCCCACCCCCACCCCCACTAGTACGTACTGCTGCTCTCCATTGCCATCCGCAGGTTGGCCGCCGGCGTCTCCATCATGAGGTACTGGAATGGGTTTGGCGGCGGGGCAATCTCCGTCTCGCCCTCGAGCATCTTCACCACGGCGCTCATGGACGGCCTCGCCGATGGCCGCTGCTGCGCACACCAGAATGCCACCTTGCACATCCTCTCCGCCAGCTCTCCTCTGCAAAGCGGGTCATCATCATGGTGGACCACGATGAGGTCCATCAGCTCGCCGGCGTCGTACCTGGTCCACGCGGCCATTGGGAACCACTGCCGGCTGCTCTCGGGCGCGGCGGTGGCATCGGCGTCGTGGTTGCTGCCGTGCTCCACGATCTTGAGGAGGAGCATGCCGAAGCTGTAGACGTCGCACTTCTCCGTGATGCGTAGCTCCATCCACACCTCCGGCGCGGCGTAGCCCGGGGTGCCGCGGCCGCAGGAGAGGGAGACGTGCGTGTCGGCGCGGTTGACGAGGCGCGCGAGGCCGAAGTCGGCCACCTTGGGCGTGAGGGCGGCGTCGAGGAGGACGTTGCCGGGCTTGATGTCATAGTGCACGATCTTTCGCTGGCACTCCTCGTGGAGGTACCTGAGTCCCCTGGCGACGCCGGTGGCGATGGCGGCCACCGTGGGCATGCTCACGCCGCCGGCCCTGCGGGCGGAGGACAGGTAGTCGTCGAGCGAGCCGTTCTCCATGAACTCGTAGACGAGCGCGCGTGTGGCGTCGGCGTCGAAGCAGAAGCCGTAGAGCCTGACGAGGTTGATGTGGTGCGTCCTGCCGATGGTGCCCATCTCCGCCATGAACTGCTCCCCGGACGATCTGGTGTCAAGGCCGGGGTGGAGCACCTTGACGGCCACGGCGAGGCCGTTGGGGAGCGCGCCCCGATAGACGGTGCCGAAGCCGCCGGCGCCGAGGCGCACGGAGTAGTTGCGCGTGTACGCGGCGAGCTGCTCCGGCGTGAAGCGAATGGGCTTCTCCTCGGCCATCTCCAGCACGAACCTCTCGACGGTGGCGTTCCTCATGACCGTGTCCGTGTAGTGCTGGTCCGTCGCCGATTTAATGGCAATAAGCCACTTGGCACATATGTAGAAGAGCGCCAGAGCGATGTACAGGCTGAAGATGAAGATGGCAGCGGCTTGTAACCCTGCGCGCACGAAGAAACCAGAATTACATACTCCTATGGTGCATGCATGCATGCAATCAAGAATAGATCAAGCACGAAACCAAAACCATTGTTTTTCCTTAAGTATTATTATTAAATAAATTAAGAAAAACGAAATACCGTTCAGTTCGTGCTTATTCTTGTCGTCGGGAAAGACCGAGCACGGACTGTCGATGCACGTATAGGTGGTTTCGTTCTGCGTCATCTTTTGTAAGAAGAAGAAGAAGGAGAAAAAGAAGAAGAAGAAGAGTGAAAACTCAACTCAACTGAGCAAAGCAAAGCAATGCAATGCAAGGAGAAGAAGAAGAAGAAGAAGGGCGCAAGTAACGACAGGAGACGGACGGGTCTAATTAAAACGGAAAAGAAAGGAAGAAATAAAAAATGTGGCTGCAATGCTTCACTTGTTGAGCACCACAAAAGGTTCCACGCGGTATGACTTTTGTTTCCACGAAATCTGTGAAGCGGAAGATCGATCTTGGATTTGAGACTTTGTACATCAAAAATATTATTTTAAACCAGGGTATTCATGTGTGGATGGCAGCTTAGGATTAGCCTCATCAAAATCTTTTATTCCTTGAGGAGGTTCTACCACGTGGAAATACTATTTAATGGGTATTCCCTCCGTTCGGGTTTATTAGGCCCCACCTTATTTTGTGCTAAATCTTTACCTAATAATAAAGACGCTATTGCTTCTGTCGAAAAACCCGTCGAGACATTTTTACAAAAAGGCCCCCTTATTTTTTGGTAATTAAACCCGCGGTCCCTTCTTTAAGTGGGTCAGGAAAAAACGTTTCGTTCGGGATCGCCTCCTCTCCATCTCGCCCACAAAGTCGCTGCGGCCACCACTCGACCTCCGGCACCACGCATCACGCCACCGAGCTCCCCACGGTCCTCGCCTCCCTCCCCTCCGGCCAGCTTCCCGCTCCAGTCCTCTACCGCCCGCTCACAACCCACGACGTCCCTCCTTCCATCTTGGTCACCCCCAGCCTCCTCGCCGCCGCCTGGAAGAGCACCCTGATGCGTTCGTCCCCGCCTATAGCCCTGGTTCCAGTGGGATGAGTTGGGGGAGGAGAAAGCTGCCAACAGATTATGTTATCCGTAATGTCCTCCCGAATGGTGCTGCAGATGACAATGATGCAAACATGAATGACGATTCAGATATTCATGGTAAGATTTCTGCACTCATCTGGTCCACTAAATGTCATACAAACTTTCTTCTTTTCTCATTACTTCCTATTTTCATCTCAAAAAACTTCTTTGTGTTGATAAAATCCTTTTGCAGAGCAACATCGGGTATTTGATAATGCAAACACTGATTTAATTACCCCAAAGTGGATAATGGAACCATTCTAGAATCTAGACAAGTTCACACTGTTAATGAAAATTTTGCTGAACATGGAGACGACTCCATGGGAGAACAATTGATGCAGTCACCTGCTGCGGCGTCAACATCTATCTGGTCACGACAGTATACCTGAAGAAAGTAATTCTGATTCTGTGCTAGTCGGTCTGCAGAACTCATTTGTCAATAATGAAGGATCTTGTGTTGTGAATCAGCGGAAAGAAATGGATTATTCCGACCACGCTATTGAGGTCCATTGCGAGGAACAAATACAGCGATCTGAGTTTCTTCTGTATTTTACTGTATTCAGTTTACTGTATCCAGACTCTCCAGCGGCGAGGTGAGGTGCGTGCGTGTGCTAGCTTGCTCGGCTCGATCGCGGGCTGGCAACAGGTTGGGTCCATGTGGGCAGATCGAGTGGGAGGAAACGGACGACGGTGACGTGGTCAACGGAGCAAGCAGAAAAATATTTTTGTAGTGTGTAAGTTTCTCTAGCCTGATTAGTGCATACGTTTCTCTACGCTTAATAACTTGGCAAGGAGAGGCATACAGAAAATACTTGTAGCCTACAATAAAAGCTCTTTTAGTTGCATCTCACAACAAAGACCTAGATTATAATACCTTCTGACTTATTTATGAATTTATGAAAATACCATATAGGCAAAATCATGCAACTGAACTACAGGAAGTTCATTACCATGGCATATGACCTGCTCGTCGCCGGCGAGGTCCGCCCGCTGCTGGTGAGCGCAAATGACGGAGAGGCTCGGCGCCACGGAGCTCCTGCAGAAAATAGAGAGAGAGGAACTGAGAGAGGGAGAGTTGCAGAGGAGCAGGAAGGCAACAGGGGGGCGACGAAGAGGTAAGGCACGGTGGCGGATCCCAGCCAAGAAGGAAGGAGGGACTAACCTAAGGCCGCTGGAGATACGCCGGAGGGACTAACCTAAGGCCGCTGGAGATGCGCCGGCGCAGCACTGCCCGAAACCCTAGCCACATGGTGGTTCCGAGCGGGCGGTAGAGGACGGGAGCGAAGATTCTGGCCGGAGGGGAGGGACGCGCGGACCGTGGGGAGCTCGGGAGCGTGCTGCGCGGAGGCGTAGGTCGTCGGAAGCGGCCAGCGTGGGTGGTGACGGCGGTGGCGGTGACTTCGTGGGCAAGGAGACAGCCGAGCCAATGCTCCTGGTGTGGTGATGTTTTTTCGCTCGGGCCGTGCGGGTTTGGTGTAGCCTCGATGCAGAGGAAGCAGGTAGCCAATGCGAAAAATGAAATGGGAACGGGAGAGACGAAAAATGAAATGGGGACGGGAGAGATGATGTTGCAATTTCTGTACCAAACGATAATGTCTTTTTTTCATAGCGTCAATTGTTATTGTACTGCGAATCGTTTGGGTCAAGCCCAAAATTCGTAAAATGTTAAAGAATTTTCTTATTTTAAAAAGGTTCCTTTTCAAACAAAAGCAGAAAATTCATAAAAACGATACTTCCTAGAAAGTATTACAATTTTTATGCATACATCAATTTTTTAAAATAATTTAACATTTAACCTTATCATCAACAATTATTAAAAATCCATATAAAAATGATGCATAATGGCACATGAAGCAAGTTGTGCAAAAAACAATAAGAAAATATGATTCAAAAAATATTTATGAAAATATGTTATACATAAAAATGCCATTACCCATAAAAAAACAAAACATTATTACCCCACAATAAAAAGATCCTTTTGAAAAAAATGTTTAACAATTTATCTTTTACAAGAAATTTAAAAATTTAATAAAAATTATAACTATTATAAAAAATTCATCCATTTTTTATGTAAGCAGTACCTAATATTTTAAAAGAAAACATTTAACATTATTACACATATTTATTACAATTAATGCCGCATAACGATATAACAAGAAGCTTTTGTATTTTCTTTCTTGCCCGACGCAACGCATGGGCATTTGTACTAGTTTGATCTATAAATTTAATAATTTTGAAGCATGAGAGATGCTGAAATTTTAAAGAAATCCTCTCTTCCTTCACTTATATAATTTTCAGAGTTGAATATTTTTAAAGAAACTTGTGCTCTCGTGCTTGACTTATACTTATTTGAGAGCTTGTTATTTGCATTGACAATTTGCTTTACATGAAAATTAGTTTCAAAGTGATGAATGTCCAGGATATTAAGCTTGATTTCTTTGCAATAGTTTTGCGATATGAAGATAGTAATATGTGACTTATGTCGATGAGTAATTATGTTTTAGTAAGAATATTGGTGTTAAGGGTTGTGATTCCCTATGCATGCACATGAAGTTAATAATTATGCTATGAAATTACATCATACTTGTGTTGCATTATTCGGTGTTAGTTAAGTTTAATGTTCACTTATTATGATTTTTGTTCCTTGGTTGGACGCTTTTCAATCTATTTGCTAGCCTTCATTTGTACTAAGCGGGAATACTATTTGTGCATTCAAATCATAAACCCAAAGTTGTGTCAAATGACTCCATCATACCTACCTATATGCGGTATTTTAACGCCGTTTCAAGTAAATTTACAAGTGCCAACTATAATATTCAAAATAAAATTATGTTTTGTGTGCCCGTTGTTGGGGAACGTCGCATGGGAAACAAAATTTTTCCTACGCGCACGAAGACCTATCATGGTGATGTCCATCTACGAGAGGGGATGAGTGATCTACGTACCCTTGTAGATCGTACAGCAGAAGCGTTAGAGAACGCGGTTGATGTAGTGGAACGTCCTCACGTCCCTCGATCCGCCCCGCGAACTATCCCGCGATCAGTCCCACGATCTAGTACCGAACGGACGGCACCTCCGCGTTCAGCACACGTACAGCTCGACGATGATCTCGGCCTTCTTGATCCAGCAAGAGAGACGGAGAGGTAGAAGAGTTCTCCGGCAGCGTGACGGCGCTCCGGAGGTTGGTGATGACCTTGTCTCAGCGGGGCTCCGCCCGAGCTCCGCAGAAACGCGATCTAGAGGAAAAACCATGGAGGTATGTGGTCGGGCAGCCGTGAGAAAGTCGTCTCAAATCAGCCCTAATTGCTCCATATATATAGGAGGAGGGAGGGGGGCCTTGCCTTGGGGTCCAAGGACCCCCAAGGAGTCGGCCGAGCCAAGGGGGGGAGGACTCCCCCCCCAAACCGAGTTGGACTTGGTTTGGTGGGAGGAGTCCCCCTCCCTTCCCACCTCCTTCCTTTTTTTTTCCTTTTCTCTTGATTTTTCTTCTCTTGGCGCATTGGGCACTTGTGGGCTGTCCCACCAGCCCACTAAGGGCTGGTGTGGCTCCCCAAATGCCTATGGGCTTCCCCGGGGTGGGTTGCCCCCCCCTCCCCGGTGAACTCCCGGAACCCATTCGTCATTCCCGGTAACTCCGAAAACCTTCCGGTAATCAAATGAGGTCATCCTATATATCAATCTTCGTTTCCGGACCATTCCGGAAACCCTCGTGACGTCCGTGATCTCATCCGGGACTCCGAACAACATTCGGTAACCAACCATATAACTCAAATACGCATAAAACAACGTCGAACCTTAAGTGTGCAGACCCTGCGGGTTCGAGAACTATGTAGACATGACCCGAGAGACTCCTCGATCAATATCCAATAGCGGGACCTGGATGCCCATATTGGATCCTACATATTCTACGAAGATCTTATCGTTTGAACCTCAGTGCCAAGGATTCGTATAATCCCGTATGTCATTCCCTTTGTCCTTCGGTATGTTACTTGCCCGAGATTTGATCGTCAGTATCCGCATACCTATTTCAATCTCGTTTTACCGGCAAGTCTCTTTACTCGTTCCGTAATACAAGATCCCGCAACTTACACTAAGTTACATTGCTTGCAAGGCTTGTGTGTGATGTTGTATTACCGAGTGGGCCCCGAGATACCTCTCTGTCACACGGAGTGACAAATCCCAGTCTTGATCCATACTAACTCAACTAACACCTTCGGAGATACCTGTAGAGCATCTTTATAGTCACCCAGTTACGTTGCGACGTTTGATACACAGAAAGCATTCCTCCGGTGTCAGTAAGTTATATGATCTCATGGTCATAGGAATAAATACTTGACACGCAGAAAACAGTAGCAACAAAATGACACGATCAACATGCTACGTCTATTAGTTTGGGTCTAGTCCATCACGTGATTCTCCCAATGACGTGATCCAGTTATCAAGCAACAACACCTTGTTCATAATCAGAAGACACTGACTATCATTGATTAACTGGCTAGCCAACTAGAGGCATGCTAGGGACGGTGTTTTGTCTATGTATCCACACATGCAAATGAGTCTTCATTCAATACAATTATAGCATGGATAATAAACTATTATCTTGATACAGGAATTATAATAATAACTATACATTTATTATTGCCTCTAGGGCATAATTCCAACACCTGTACCGTTCATGAAGCGGCTAGGGGTGGCCGGTTATTCTCAAGATGAGTGTTTATTCATTTGTAATTGCACGAGAGTATGGCGATAATAGGGATGCTCAATCCCAAAAAGAAATATAAATATATTATGTTGTCAAATAATAAATTTCTTGAAAAGTATCGGTATGGACGACACCCGTGGATACGGCTAGCCATGGAATGTGAAAGAATGAGAATAAACTTTATTTTTTAGTTTGAGACCCGCCTATAAATTTGTTTAACATGAAGGATATTGGAAACTCTTAGTCGTTCTCGTTGACAGGACAAGTATGCCACCCTAAAAAAATATCTCTAAGTTTTTCACTTTGAGCTCTCGCACCTCTACAAATCCCTGCTTCCCTCTGCGAAGGGCCTATCTATTTACTTTGTGTAATTTTTATTTTTGAATTTGAGTCTCCATCTTCTCTTATAAAGCACCAACTAAGAAACACCATTATCACACTTGAGCATTGGATGTAGTTAATATTTGAGTGTGTTGCATGAATGGATCAATGATAGAGCATGACGACCGGGCTAGGGATAATGTTCTTTAGCGTTCATATTTTGGAAGATTTGGTTGCTTGTTGATATTCTTGAGTATTGAAATTTCCATGTCAAATTATAGACTATTACTTTGCATCCTTTATAAGTTCATATGTCCATGCTGAAAGAAAAAAAGAATATGATGAACATGTGAGGCAGCATTTCACATCCAAAATTCTGTTTTTATGATTTACCTACTCAAGGACGAGCACGAATGAAGCTTGGGGTGCTGATACGTGTCCAACGTACCTATAATTTTCGACTGTTCCATGTTATTATGTTATCATTCTTGGATGTTTATAATTATTTTTATAATAATTTTATATCATTTTTTGGGACTAACCTGTTGACATAGTACCTAGTGCGAGTTGTTGTTTCTTTCCTTTGCAGAAAATTCATCAGGTCCAATTGCCATGAAACTTTACGAATATTTTTTTGGACTAAAAGGAATCTTGGGAAACAAGAATGAGCCGCAGACGAGGCCCAGGGGGGCCACTAGACATCAGGGCGCGCCAGAGGCCCCTGGCGCGGCCTGGTGTCTAGTGGGTCCCTCGGGAACCTTCTCTACCGCCTCTAAGCTCTATAAATACCCCAATATTCAGAAAACCCTAGATGAGTCGATGAAAAATAGTTTCAGCCGCCGCAAGTTCCAGAGCCACAAAATCCAATCTAGAGCTTGTTCTGGAGAGGAACACGATCACGGAGGGGTTCACCATCCTCATTGGTGCTCCTCCGATGATGTGTGAGTACTTCTTATCAGACCTACGGGTCCGTAGGTAGTAGCTAGATGGCTTTCTCTCTCATTTTGTTTCTCAATACAATTGTCTCTTGGAGATCCATATGATGTAACACTTTCTTTTATGGTGTGTTTGTTGGGATCCGATGAATTGTGAGTTTATGATCAGATTTATGAAAACGTATTCATGCTTGATTATTATAGCCTCGTATTTCTCCTCTGATATCTGGTTTTTGTCTGGCCAACTTGATATTTTATCTTGCAATGGGAATAGGTGCTTCGTGATGGGTACGATCTTGCGGTGCTATCAAGGATAATACGACGATCTTGCGGTGCTATCAAGGATAATACGACGAGGTCTATTCCTACATGAATAGATCTTGTCTACATCATATCATCGTTCTTAAGGCATTACTCCGTTTCTCCATGAACTCAATACACTAGATGCATATGCTCGATAGTGGTCGATGTGTGGAGTAATAGAAGTAGATGCAGGAAGAAGTCGGTCTACTTATCCTGGAAGTGATGCCTATATACATGATAATTATCTTCAATATCGTCATAATTATTTTCTTTTCTATCAATTTCCCAACAGTAATTTGTCTATCCATCGCTTGCTATTATCTCGAGAGAAGCCACTAGTAAAACCTACGGCCCCTGGGTCTACTTCACATCATCTATTTGCAATCCCTACTTTGCTATTTGTGTTTCTACTTTATTTCCTATTTTGTTTTCAGATCTATATTATCAAAAACCCAAAAATACCTTGTTGTGTTCTATTTTTTATCACTCCTATTTGCATCTATCAATCTATCCTTACTTTACCTACGAGAGATTGACAAACATGTTGCGGAACGTTGCATGGAAAACAACAAATTTCCTACGCTCACCAAGATCAATCTAGGAGATGCAAATATATGAGAGGAGATATTGTATCTACATACCCTTGTAGATCGCTTAGCGAAAGCGTTAAAGAACACGGTTGATGTAGTGGTACTTCGTCGTGATCCAATCACGATCCGTCCCGCGTACTCCCGATCAAGCGCCGAACGGATGGCGTCTCCGCCTCCGCCTCCTCGATCCGACAAGCGAGGGCGGAGTAGTAGATGAGTTCCCCGGCAGCACGACGACGTGACAGTGGTGGTGGTCTAGCTGTCCCGGCAGGGCTTCATCAAGCACTACCGAAAAATCTAGAGGAGAAACTGATCTAGAGGGAGAGGGAGAGGTTGCGCCGTGGCTTGTGGTGCTGCATCCTGATACGTCTCCAACGTATCTATAATTTTTGATTGTTTCATGCTATTATATTATATGTTTTAGATGTTTTATATGTTGTTTTATATTATTTTTGAGACTAACCTATTAACCTAGAGCCTAGTGTCAGTTTCTGTTTTTTCCACGTTTTTGAGTATTTGCAGATAAGGAATATTAAACGGAGTCCAAACGGAACAAAATCTCCGGAAAGATTTTTCTTGGACCAGAAGACACGCAACCGACTTGGAATAGGGGGCAAGACAGTTGCCGGGAGGCCACAAGCCTCCAGGGCACGCCCTAGGGGGGGTGGTCGCGCCCCCTGGCTTGTGGGCCACCTACAGGTCTCCTAACCGTATTCTTCGGCCTATAAATTCCCAAATATTCCCGTATCGCCAAAAAGAGCCATGAAAATACTTCTACGCCGCCGGGAGCCTTTGTCCCGAGAGATCCAATCCGGGAGCCTTTTTTGATAATCGGATAGTAGAAACTTCTCGCACGGGTCAACTCCATCTTCTCGCACAGCTCGCAAAAATCACAAAAGGGGGACTAACCGACGGCGGGTGATCCCGGGCGGCAACGAGGCGATGGTCGATCCCCGGCGGCGGCGGGGGGGGGGGGGGCTCTTCTCGCCGAATCCGGAGGGGCGATGCAGCGGCTCGCCTGTAGATATGGCCGGAATCGCCGGCAACGGACGGGCAGAAGCAAGGGCGGGGCGGCGGCGGAAGGAGGAGGAAAATAGCGCAGGCTGAAATGTCCCTCCCGCCAACTGCTTCTCTGTGATGCAGGGCACCGCAGCCGGGAGGGGGAAACCCACGTTTTCTAATGTTGGGGTCGGGAATTTGTCGCGCCCCCTAAAAATTTTTGCGGGCCGGGACGGGATGCGGGGTCTGATCGGGCAGGCTTTCCGGTCCGTACCCGCATTTTGGCGGTTATTTTACGGGTCGGGGGCAGATGCAGGGTCTGCTAGAGTTGCTCTTACATCTCTTGACTACACCCAATCCTTAATACCCAGCAGCTGGGCATCTCACTTATGCAGTCATGAAGCTTCCAATCCTTAATACCCAGCAGCTGGGCATCTCACTTAGCTGTGTGCGCACCAGTAGCTAGAGGTCAGGTTCTTGTCTCCTAAACTGTTTAGTCACTCATATATAATATATAATAGTAGGACGACGACTGCCGCAGACTCTAAGATGGAGTCTCATAATAGTAGGATGTCTCAAAACTTGTCATTTTTCCTGCCAGAAGACTGTGTGGCAATGATTTTATGCAGGAGATGACATTAAAGCAGGTACAACAAGGCTTGTAGGGAGCTGGCGGAGAGGATGCGCAAGGTTCAAGCAGCCGATGAGAAATCACAGGCGGCACAACAAATGCGCACCTCTTGCCCGGCTCAAAAGAAAGCAGAATTAAATTCCACAGCAAACAAGTAACAAACTGCAAAAAGAATAAAAAAACAACTTGTTTTGTTTTGTTTGGTTGATTTCATCAGTTTATAAACCATCCATCCATATAACCAAGGGCAGGTGGGCTAGACTGTTTGTCAACCCCACCTAAACCGACCGACCACTCCTAAACTGTTTGTCAAGGAGCAATAGAGACTCCCCATCATCATGTAAAAGAAGCAGCAGCTATTTTGTAATGTAACCCAAAGTTCAATGCCAGCAGTACCATCTATCCTTTAATTTTCCTCCTAACAACTACTCCCTCCGTAAAGAAATATAAGAGCGTCTTTACAGAGGGAGTACAGTATAATTACAAACACCGCCACCTTTTTTTTCCTCTTCCATCTGCAGCCTCCTCCTCTCCGCATATCGACATGACTGATTTTCTCATTCACTCACCTACATATATAGCCTGGCCCTGCTATCCACAAAAGTCAACCCAGTCAAATCGAATCCAATGGGATCCTAGGCTCAACACTGAATAAATAATAAATGCCATGGTGCTACTGTTTGTGTGTCAAGTTTTTTGTGTTGGAGAAGAAATCAAATCTTTCCTAAAATGGTCATATCGAACATTTCTTCCTGGCTACAACAGCCAATAGGTAAATAATTCGGTCAGGGTGATGTTTAAACTACATTTATATACAAATTTCAGTGCAAAAGACGGTACCCAGCTTTCTCAGAAGAAAGCGGAAATATTTGGATTTGCCAAATTAACACTGACATCTTTGAAATGCATCCGACTGATTTAATGAGCCCCACGTATCAAGGATTGTCAAGTACTCACTCCGGTCCTTTTTAGTCTGCATATTAGCTTTGTCCGAAGTCAAAGTATCTCTACTTTGACCAAATTTATAGAAACATGTATCAACATTCACAATGTCAAATTAATATTGTTAGATTCATTGCGAAAGGTAGTTTCATGATATGTATATTTGGTATTGTAGATGTTGATATTTTTCAATATATATTTAGTCAAACTTTGTAAAGTTTGACTTGACCTAAATCTAATATGCGGAGTAAAAAGGACCGGAGGGAGTACATGCAAACATGAAACCCTCAAGGTTTTCGCTTTTCAGTAGCAAGTTTAATAGAAACTGCTGCAACGTTAACACGTTTTCTTTCCTAACAAAGAACCGAGCACAGCAGTTTCTCGGTTGGCTAGCAGCATGAGTCAAAGTGCTTGCCCACCCATGTTCGAGGCCCCGCCACCGCAGGTGCCCTCTTCTTTTATTTGATTAACTAAAATAGAGGCATTTTCTTTCCTACAACGGCCACATGGAATATTTCTTCCTACCTAATAGTTGCCTAAATAAATAAACCAAAACGCTGCTCAACCAACATAAATATAGATGCTTCACCGCACAAGACAGTGCCTACCTTGACAAATTAGGGCAAATGTCACTTTAGTATGTTTGTAGAAAAAGCTCTCTATTCATGTACAAGAAAGCTAGAGTCAGGAGGTACCTGAAAAATAAAAATCATATTGCATTGCATACAACAGTGAGATGCTTGCTCCAGACACAGAAACAAGAACCAAAATATATTTGTAGCCAGTAAGGAAGACCTTACCCAGAAAAATTTCACCTAACAATTTGGGACGCGGAAGGAAGACTTGGTCTTTTCTCTACTAGCTCATAATGAAGAACAAAGTTATCCTGCACCAAACCAACACACATGCTCAACTATCATATGCAACAAGTGTGTACGTAGACCGTAGAGATGCTGGATATTCATTCACGGGATGGATGCAAGTACCTTACGGACTGTCTCCCAGTTGCCTTGATCAAAGAAGGCATAAGAGCCCCGTTCATATGAAGGAGTTTTGACAAGAGGCTCCATGTTAGGAATTCTTGTGAACCATTGTCGTGCTTCTTTATGGTAAAACCATCCACGATTATATCTGACGAAAACAGTAGACATGCCATTACATATCATACCAAAATTAGCTTGCTGAAGCTCTGCTCAGTTGTGATGCGTTAAACTAGGTCGTGGCCAAGGGTTAAGATAAGTAAGATATATTGCTATATTTTTTAGGTTAGACATGTGATAGCAAAAAATGGAAGGCTTCAAAAATCACCAAAAATAAATAATAGAAAATGTTGATATGTGATAGAGAAAACCAGGAAAATGAAAACGGAACATTAGTGCAGCTGCAGGTAGCTAAGCGGATCATGAATAAATTCAAATGTTGCCGAGTTACAGTATTCACCATAAAGATAAATAAATCCACAAGGCTACTTAAATTTTTAGATAGATACATGACAGTCATTGGGCGTATCTGACAGGTTGCAAGTTACTGTTCCTTAGCATTATACCTTTGACCAGAACATAGCAGTATGTTCCCTTATCAAATGTTAGCGCAAATAGATCACATTTCTTGGTAAAAAGATTCAGAACATGAAAAAGGCACATGCATGATGATCATATTATTACATCTGACAACAAGATATTTAAATGAGATAACCAGTTAAACCATGTACTCACAGTTCATTGGCAGCACATATTTGAGCTTCATCCTTCGGCATGCTGAAAACCAAAGACAAAAGATAAGAACATTAAAGTTTACCAAAACTGATGGCTGAAGCTAATAATACATTCAACTAGCAAAAGTACCTGTAGAATATGTAAAACAGTATGAGCGTCTGAAACTTCTGAAAATGCATAGGCTGCAAGCAGCAAGACAGAACTAGTTACAATATATTTATCATAAAATGAGCCAGCTTCATCAAAGAAAGATTCTGGGCCTTTCTTGAAAATTAATGGGTTTAAAACATCGATCCCATTAGACAGAAATGGGCAACAGTAGTAATTTGGCGGGAGTTTACCTGTAGTGCTGGGGGTTGCTCAGCCACATAGCAAGCTGGAGTAGTATATTCGGGATCTCCTTTTGCTGGTTCACTTGAAAATGGAGAGCCAAATGTCTTGTACAGATTGTCTGGTGAATTCAAATTCAAACCCAACGTTGTCAAATCTATTCCCAAAGCAAGAGATGACAAATCAGGATCATTCATCCTTATAACTCCCAGCAATCCTAACAAGCCGTATGGATCAGGTGGGGTTCGGCCTCCCAGAATGGGCTTTAGACCATGATCCGCATACGTCTGTGCAGCTGAAGAAGACATCTGCTGCAACCTGAAAGGACTCTGAGTCTGCGGCTGCTGGTATTGCTGGAGCAGTTGCTCGTATGATCCCAAACTAGAAGTTTGACTCTGAGAGTTTAGTGGTCTTAGTCCAATATTTTGGGGCCCACCACTCTGAATCTGACAAAACATAATGAGGATTATTACTCTATGCATGTAGTTACAGGTAAATAAATATGAGCAGTAAACCATGATGACAATGCAAGAGATGTTGAATGTCTGATGACCAATTCAAGGGATGGATTTCCGATATAACTTACTGAATTAGCAGCACCCTGCTGATGTTGCTGACGATTTGGTTGGTAGCTACTTCCCAAATTAAACCCAACTGACCTTGACATCTGCATACGTGTTCATAACATGTCAAATTAAATGCTCGGGGGGAGAAACAAGGATTCAAAGTTCAGAGGCATGAACCCACAGGATATTGTTGTGCTTGCATTACAGGTACATTCTCATGAAGTTGTTCCTTCTGATGTAACTCCATAGGATAATCTGAACTGCCACCTGATAATTCAAAATGTCAGTATTCTGTATAACTCAGTGAAAATGGAGTAAAAAAGGAATGTATTAAGGTAGCACAATGATTAGCCTAAAGATATACTATATGAAAGAGTTTTAAAGCCTCAAGAAACACTACAAAGGTCTTATTTTATTCCGTGCACATTTATAAAGCAATAAAGCTTGAGCATGTCGCACGTGGAAAGAATAGGTCCAAAAATTGAAAGATTAAAACCATGCAGAACACGTGGCACCATTAAAGGAGAATGACAGCAGAGTTGACCAGAAAAACGACAAACTAGATTTAGTGGGAAGATGGTTTGTCATCCTAAACTGTAACCATAATACTAAGATATTAGAAATAAAAGACGTTATGGTTACATTTGGACCTAAATGCGCAAGTGCAACTATTTGTATTCAATCCGTATGGCTGTCTTGATGGCCCGAAGCGGGCTCAAGAAAACAAATAGTTAGAGACACTTCACAAAGTTGAGGACGCAACGTATGCGCACGGATGGCCAAACTGGTAACTTCCGCGGCAATCTCTATCAAATGCTGCAGCTAATTAATTTTCAGGAAGTTACTTTGATCCATGTTGGTCCACATGGTAGGTCATGAGGCTCGTAGTTAACTTACTGCCACAGTAAGCTTAAATGAATTATAACCATAGTAAGCACCAGAATTAAATTGGCTTAACCACCTCCCAGTGGCTTAGCTGTTATGCCTCAAATCATACGGGCTATTTAGCTCATTTTTTATATGGAGTGGAACCAATGGAAAACATGAAGGGTTTAGGATGCCCTTCCATCTATAACCATAAGTCATGATATGAGAAGCTTACAATAATGAATTCTCTATGCGAGTTCTCGCAGGAAAGACAAATTGATTATCCCCCACCCCACAAGGTAACTAACTAAGAGCTCTATACCCATAAGTCATGATATGAGAAGCTTACAATAATAAATTCTCTATACGAGTTCTCGCAGGAAAGAAAAATTGATTATCTCCCCCTAATGTAACTAACTAAGAGCTCTATTACCCGTATCATGTATTTACATTGGCCTACATATCTCACAAATAGTCGTACTTCCATTTCTCGCAAAAAAATTAGGGGTGCTTATTATTTATAGGCATCTGAATTTCGACGCACGTAACCATGTTGCAGAAAGACCCTTTTATCTAAATGTCCTTTGGCGCATTTTTCCTAGGTGGCCACCATATATTCTAATGATGATTCATGGTAATTTAATTTCCAGTTAGAGCATCACATGATAATAATATGTTATTACGCCAATAGACGGTGCATATATGCATCCTTGATTTGGCATATGTATATCTTATAAAGCAATACCAAATTAGTATTTGTGAGATATTTTTCTGCATTCCCGTGAGGCCACGTCAGCTGCATGGGGTCTTGCCCCGCTGGCCCTCATGAAATCTTTGCATCCTCGTCTTCTGACCTCTCTCTATGATTGTATTCACAAAAATAGTGTTCCATAAATTTCGCTGCAACGATCACGGCACCTTCTAGTTAGGTCAGTGCAAGGTGTCAAGAGAAGTAGAGATGACAACAATACCCGTCAAGCATATAGAAAGGCAGTAAGCCTTTGTTGGCTTGAGGAGAAGATCACGGCATTCATACTACACGACTAAGAAACCAATGGGCTTTATAACAGACAGAATATTTTACGACAGAGCAATTTTGTTGGTAAGTAAGCTGTTCAAATACTGAGGTCCAGTAAGTAAAGAGTGGCGGGGCTGTATAATAACAGGCATGAAACCAATATTAGAACTTCAAGATCACAAAGTAACACAACTAAAGAATCATGCTCCACTACACCGGAAACATAATGAGAACAATCTCCCTGAATCAACAGACAGGTTCTAGAAATAATTCAACTGTAACAACCTTTAAATCCTGGAAGAGCGGGGAAATCTTCGCTCTGAATACTAAACTCCTGGTTTTGTTGAACAATGGAGTTAACACCAACTCCTTGCTTCCGTAGTGATCCTGCAATTTAGAGAGATTGGCAAAGAATCCTCCAAAAATAGGGGGAAATATTTACGGTTTTCCAGCAATTTTACCATATTGTCCCTGTGGACCACCAGCTGAATTAGGCCGACCAGTTAATTGGGGGAAATCATTGATGTCGAATGGAGCGCTGTCACTGGAGTCATGTAGCATCCCCATGGAACCTAGAGAATTATTTCCTGGTTGCATTTGGTTCTGGGATAATGAACCACCAGACGTTGGGTACGAACTTCCAATCATATTCATCAGTTGCGATGATCCTGGTGTCATAGATTAAGAAAACACAAGCTGAATGAGAACATGTAGTTAAACAAAAGAAAATAACACACT
This sequence comes from Hordeum vulgare subsp. vulgare, assembly GCF_904849725.1. NCBI lineage: Eukaryota > Viridiplantae > Streptophyta > Magnoliopsida > Poales > Poaceae > Hordeum > Hordeum vulgare. The sequence continues at coordinate 561,675,198 of NC_058523.1, read as the reverse complement.
GTATGCTTCTTTTATCATTCACCCTCACGAGACTATCACGATTGAATAAAATATAAACAAGCTTTTATCATAACCCAGCTACTATCATAAATTTAAATTGGTAATATCACTGAATAGAAAAACATTAAGAAATAGATACAGTAACAGTCACTAAAAAAAGCAAGAACAGATATGCTATGCAATAACCAACTAAAAAAATGGATATTCTCAAATAATACTAATAAAATAGCATTGATTTCTATTTATTTTAATATGTGTGCCTTTGTTTACAGGATTCTATGTCTAATTATTAAAAAGTTCCCAACAGCCAACATATGCCTGCAACAGAAAGAATAGCGATGATAGGAATTCCAACAATGTTGGACTTAAATATTTAAGGTAAAGTTCTAAACTCTAAAAAGTTGGCTCCCATTGTACAGAGTTAACAAAATGCCTATTGCGCCAGATAGTGTCACTTCCAAAACTGAAGTCTGCAATACGCTACAGCATCACATGGTTCATAATTTATGAAGCATGAACTGATGAACATTAACGCTACCTACTGTGTTTTCCAAAAAGAAGGTCCAATGAAACCTATATAATATGGGAAGTTAACCATTTATTTCATATGCCCAACTTTTTTTCATAAGATAAAGGCAAGGAACAGAGCATTAACATAGCAATGGTTGAACATGCTTAAAAATAGTATTACGAGCTAAAACATGAAGCTTAACATAAATGTATGGAGTAAAAAATCAACCTACGGTTAAGTAAAACTACCTTGCGGAATAAGGCCATTCATCATCCTGTTGGATCCTTGCACATTTAGTCTTCCAGTTGCAGCATTGCCACTAAAATCGATGCGTGATGAGATACTCGGCACCGACAATCCACCAGAGCTTATATTTCTTCCAATGTTACTTCCACCCACAATGTTTCCCGCGGAGCTTGTAATACGTTGACCCAGGTTTCCTAAAGCTGGATTGCCAGGAACAGAATTTCGATTACCACTGGTGCCCAAGTTTGAGGATAGACCTTGAATGCTACCACCCATGTTCATTCCACTGCTGAATGCTTGACCTCCACCAACATTCATTCCTCTAGCACCGGCACCAGAATGTGCATGAGGAATCTGCAAAAGAAACAATAATACCAAGGCAGTAAGAATCATCATCCCCACATGAAACAACAGCAAGAATATGTTATAATCTATTAAGACAACAAAATTGTTCCTTGGATTGCAGATCTATTAGCATCCATGGTCAACGCATATAAATAATAATAATGCAAACCTCCACAAAGGTGGGCATTCGAACCTGAGACATGGCAACAGGAAGGTTGTTTGAATTAAATCTCCCACCAGGTTGCTGAACCCCGGAGGATGGAAGGCCACCCATGGCAGCATTCCTTTGTGCAAGTGATCCAGGCATGTTTGGAAGACTATAATTTGCATGAATGTTGTGCAGAGCTGAAAAATGCAGAAAATGAGCAGAGTTGGTTAAGAAATGGATGGCGCAGTGTGTGGATGCGCTAACGGAGCTAGTGTATGCTGACCAGAGTGATGGAAACCTTGAAGTGAACCAGATTGAGCAGAAAAGGATGTTGTGAATGGGCGTGCGGTTGAGTCTGGAAGGTTGGATGTGGAACCGTTAAGGTTTGACTGGCAAGGGAAGAAAGCATAAAGTTATCAATCAAGACAAGTAATAAGAAAACACAGTAGAGAGAATTGGGAAATATATAGTGAATGTGTGGTGGTCGAGTTACAAGGATAGGCAAGTACAGTACATTGAGCAAGCCAGACATTGTTGTTGGCAACAGAGGAGCAAGTCAACTGAAAATTGTCCACCAAAAATGCCAATCTGGAACAGAAACGGATGCATCCATTAGTCACTTGTGAAGTAGAAAAAAAAACTACTCCCTCCGTCCGGAAATACTTGTCCTAAAAATACATATAATGGATGTATCTATAATTAAAATAAGTCTAGATACATTCATCTATAGGACAAGTATTTCTGGACGGAGGTGGTAGTTGGTAAAAAGTTAACATCTGAGCCATCCTTCCAAGATGAAGCAGGACAGCATAAAAAATGTGCAGATTTCAGTCCATCTAATCTAATCTAATCAAATAAATAAATAAATACAGTAATCCGCAGGAGCAGGAGCAAGGAGTTGAAGTAGGTAGCAGATAAATAATCAGAGGATTCAGAGCACGCGCTAGTCCATGTTCACCATCTGCTAACTAGTCTAGGTGCGGTAGGGTCGGGTGGGAGAGGAGAGGAGAGGAGAAGGACCCACCTTGCTTGTGGTGGAGCGGCGAGGGCGACGGGGCCGGCGGTGGAGGCGCGGCGGACGGCGGCGGTGGAAACCCTAGGCTTTGGACTGGGGGTGGGAGGAAATGGGGAATTGTTGAAACTGCCAAAGCCAAACCGGTAACGGTCGCGCGTACTGGGCCTCCATCACGCATGGGCTGGGCCAGTTCCGTATAGCCCAGCATCATCATCATCTCTCAATCCCCTTGCCTAAAAATATCCCCTTCTCCCTCAATCAAAAACAAAAAAAAATATCCCCTTCTCCCAAAGAAAAACAAAAATAATCTACTACGGTCACTCTTCTTGTCTCACAAAACAAAAATACTAAATTAATTATCGTTCCATGGGAGAGGAGGTTTGGAGTACCCAAATAATTAAGTATGCTAAAAAAATTGAAGAAAAAACATGATATCTATTTTTTTTCTTCTAGATTCAAAACTACCATTGTATTTCAACTACTTTCCACGGTATTTTTTATTAAATGATCATGGTAATTTACCATGATAAATTCAATTCATGGATCATGACAATTTCAAGTAATTCGTTATGACAGATTTAGTTGTAGTTGGTTGAGGTAGATCTCCCTAACCTAGGTTAGGAGTAGCTTAATAGGAAGAAATTATTTATCCCTTGGCTTGTTATTGGTAAGAATATATTTGTCTATGGTGCTAGGTTGGGAGTAGGATGAAATTAAGTCTGTTCTTGATCAGTTATACTTGTCTTTATATTTTTATATTCACACTAATTAGGCAATATCATGTTTGCAAAATGAATGACTAAATTTCGTTGGTTCATAACAAACAGGAAGATGTTTACTTCTCAATGCTCCTCCTTCTGATGGATGTTGATTGAAGAGTAAGTATGAAGATTTATTTTCAAAATACTAGACAGATGTTGATTTTCTGGAGAACATGGGTTAGCTTATTGCTTTAGCATCTCTATATTTACTGTTTTCTTATCATAGTATTTGGTATAGGTCTAAATATTATAGAAAATAAAATAGATTTTTTTGCTTGGAAAACAGATTGCAATTATGTACTAGTAAAAATGAGAGTAGGCTTTTAATTATATTAGTTCTTTTCTTCTATAGTTTTTTTTTTAGAAATTTGGGCCTAGTTTAGACTTTCCGCCCGGGGCCCCGAATTTCTTGAGACAACCCTGTATTGTAACATTAGAAATTTTTGTTTTCTCTTTCAGTTTTCTCTAATGCAAAAGTCATATTTATTTGCACGGTTAAAAATAAAAGATTGTTAACGGAACCAAACAAAAATACTTGGCCTGAGTAAGTCTACATCACTTATAGAAAATGATGTAACTGTATATCTATTTCTCTTACATCTTCTTTCTCAATCTAGATGAAACAACAACAACAACAACAACAACAACGATAACAACAACAACAACAACAACACACATAATTCTCTATCAAGACAGCAGGGAGTCAATGCCTCCTCCTCTCCTCGACATGGTGTCGTCGTTTCCTCACGACAGTAGCCATGGGTAGGCTAATCCAGAGTGGTTGAAGCCGAAAGGACACTGGCGGGCTCCGGGAACGAGATCGGTACAAGCAAGCAAGACGCATAATGTATCCAGGTTCGGGGCTCTCCGTGGGATATAATATCCCTAGTAATGTGGTTGATGGACCAGAGTTTTACAGTACGCTCCTTGAGCTGTTCGACGGAGGAGGAAGAAGGAGCAGCCGGCTCGAGTTCTCCCTCTCTTGTATGAGTGAGTGTGGGAAGGGGCGGTGCAAAGTTGGCCGACCCTTTACATGAAGGGGGGGGGGATTTTATAGGGGAACCCACTGACCTACAAAATAGATATAAGTACATAAGGAAAAAAGAATAGCAGCAGCCCCAGTACATGATATGGGCAAACAATATGGTTCAGCATAGCCATACAGAGATTGTAGAAGAGTGTGTGAATCGGTCACAGAACTAGACAGAATGCACAAACAGAAGAAGAAGAAAAAACAGTATATATATATATATATATATTCCGCCGTGCCGAGATGTTGGGTCGTGGCTCAAGGGTTACTTCTTCTTCCATGGTTGGATCACCCCGAGCACGACGATAGCCACTACCACCAAGAGAAGGATGATGGCGTAGCACATCCACTTCCTCGAGTTCTTCTGTAGGGTCTTTGCCTTCTGGAGAGCGCCCACGCCTTGCTGTATGTGGTTGGTAGCATTTGAAACCTTTCAAAAACAAACAAAATGTTTGTCAGCTTGCTTTATTTATAAAAAACGGTTAGGTCGGTCAGGTCTATTTACTACTTCATCTGTCCTAAAATAAGTGATTCAACTTTATACTTAAATTTGGAACGGAGGGAGTAGAATATAAGCTGTTTTCACAGGTCGTCGTCTTACATGTGTCTCTATGTGGTTGATCATGTCTCCTTGAGCCTCAACCAATACCGCCATATCCAGGAATATCTACAAACCAAAACCCAGCAAAGGAAATGCCTTCTGTTCACATATGCATGTGAAGTATATATAAAAACAATTGTACAAATATCTGCAACATGAATGGTGGGTAACCTGCTGCAGTTCCAGAAGCTTCCTCTCTAGATCTCTTACAGCATCATGCCGCTCCTGTATCTCAGCCACAGTGTCCAATATCTGCAACATGGATGGAAAATTGTCCTCTTTGGATGCATTTTCCCACAGGTAATGGCCAGGTTAGAACTCATATATACCTGGCCTCTTCCCTGCTGCTGAACCGCATCTTTGAAAATCTGCTCGCTTCTCCCTGTCTCGATTAAATCATCAATTGTCTGCAGGTTCCAAAGTAACAAAGGAGGCACACTGTAAGATTTAAACAACAATAATAATAATAGCAAGATCGCAAATCAGTGCACAAATTTAACCATAGGAAGAAATGTTGCAGCTATATATATACCTCTTCATCAGGACGATTACCAGTTACGGTGAATACCCTTCTTTCAACAACTTGCCGGTACTCCTGCCGGATTGACTCTCTCAGTACCTGCATCAGAGGGTAACAACACCGTATCACTCACATAGTTGCAAGATTACATCATATTATTCCATCTTCAATTCAGAGACACCAATCTACCACAATGGCAGAGTAGTTTATCGCTGCTGCTGCTGCTGCTGCTCTATGAGGGCATACCAAATCATAAAGTAGCCCAAAGAATAAATAGAAATATGGACTGGTTTTAACTTTTTTGTGTGTATCTATCTAAAGATTAGATATTAGACATTAGACGGAACATTTATTTATTCGCAGACAGAAGAGGAAAATCATCGCATATATGTGTAGAAATTTGGACATTATTCAAGTTAGAGGAAAACAGTACCTGAAAATCGTCCATCCGTTTCTTCAACTTCTTTTTCACAGCTCTGTAGAGATCAGTCAGTAAGCAAGGATTAATTTGTTTTTGCGAAAATAAAATAAAGATGATAGCCTAATTGATGCAGGCAAGAAGAGACTGGAAAAACAAATTGACAGTAAATTTAATTTACCCAGTAGTCTGTTCCCTTGATCGATCTACGGCGGAATCCTTGTCGCATCCAGGTTTCTGCCTGTTAGATAAGTTCTGTGGCATAATACCACATGGGCAGGCAATCTTTTAGCATACGCAGATGCATGCGGATACAGCTAAGCTAGGAAACAATAATAGCATACATCTTTTTCCAGTTGATCGAGTTTTGTTTTCGCCAGACGAGCAACTTTGCCCACTTCATCAATGTCCTTTTCCATTCGCTGCTTAATTTCTACATACAAAAAAAGAAAAGTAATGTTGTTCGTTGGTGGCTGTAAGTAAAGCGAGATTAATTTTCAACTCATTTAGACAAGGTTTGAAGGTGTCACCTTTCATGGCGCTTGCTTTTGTAACTGCTTTGGATTCCTCGTTGGCAGACTGCAAGCAAAGGTCCATGAGCACAAGACAAGACAAGAAGCAGAATAAAGGAAGGAAACTAGAGACAGAAGGAAAGGACCTGGAGCTTGGTGAAGAGAGTGGCCAGCTTAGCTATCAGGCTGTCGATGCCATCGACCTGCGTTTGTTATGTATGTATGAAACGAAACCATGCATAATAATGTCGTCGGTAATGTGATGAGGCGCAAGAAGTAATTAATTGAGACATAACATGAGAGAGTGGTAGAGAGAGATCTAGTTAAGTTCCCTGTAGCTAGGTAATTAAGCAGAAGAAGAGAAGAGAAGAGAAGAGCACCGGTAATTAAGAAGTAGAAGAAGAAGAGAAGAGCACCTTGTTGAGGAAGGCTTGTAAATTGTGGGAGGCATCGGGGTGATGCATCCCCATCTCGAGATCAGTGGAAGAATCCCGGCGGGGAAGCTCAAAGGAATCCTGTAAAATAGGAAGAAGATGTATGTAAGCAGCACGAAGGCTAGGCTCTGGAGCTTAGCTTAGCTGCGAAAAGAAAATAGCTTCTGCAGGGAGGGACCGAGGGAGGGTTGAGAGATGAAAGGATGAAGAGGAAGAGGAAGAAGGAACTTACGGTCAGTAGATTGTTCATGGCGGCGGCGATGAACAGAAAGAAAGACAGACACAAGGCGGCGCGGCGCGGCGCGGCGAGGAACAGAAAGGCAGACGGCGGCACGTCTGCTCTGCTTTAGGCACCCATGGCTGAGCTGGATCCAGCAGCGATGCGTTGCGGTAGGCACGACCTTCGTTTCTGTAGGCGGCTGCTTAAGGAAAAGGAACAGATCACAAATCATCGATCTGGACAGCTCGCGTCAAAATTTAAGACGTCTAGCACATGACATGAATATATAAAGAAAGAGGAGAGAAAATGCTAATCTAATCCAGTTTGGTTTGGTATACCAAGCCCAAGTTATGATTATGATTATGATTTGTGATCTGTTCCTTTTTCTTGGCACAAGAGATAGCCGGATCAACACACCCATGGCTGCTTGCAGCTCCTGCCAACCGGTTCCAGCAAAATAACATCCCAGCTGCACATAGCTATTGGTTGCATCTATCGGGTCAACACACACGCAAGGAGTCCCTATTTTTTCACACAAACAAACTACTCCCTTCGTTTCTTTTTACTCCGCATACAAAATTTGGTCAAAATCAAATAACATAAAGTTTGATCAAATTTATATTTTTTAATATAAAGTTAGTCAAATTTATAAAGTTTTACTTTGACCAAACCTTATATGCAGACTAAAAAAAACGGAGGGAGTATATATATGTTGGAAGTGCATCCCTATCGTCCGTTGCTAACATGACCCACCTAGTTATGATATCAAGGCTAGGGTATACAAGTATTCTACACGATGATAGTGTGGACGTGTAGGAGGAGAGGCGAACATAAAGTATCTTGACCTATCGAAAAAAAGAAACTGATATCAACAGTGAGTTTACGTAAATACAATGGTGAATTTTCTCTGTAATATATATATATATATATATATATATATATATATATATATATATATATATTTGAAAAACCAGTCAATTTGTTCTTGGGGTCCCACAAAATTCATCTCGATTGTTATAATAGTCAAAAAATGATAACAATTTCATATCGAATAAATAATATCCTTTGAGTGATGGGCTTTGGAGCTGGTGGACTCAAGCCCAATAACAAACGTCGTGACTTGTTCTTAACCAACCCTAGCCCTAGCCCTAGGCAGGCGCAGCGACCGAGTGGAGCGGCGGTGGCGTCGACGTCGGTGCGTTGAGGGGTTGCTTCGTGCGGACGCCGGCGCCGGAGGTGACCAGGTTTGGTATGGCGACCTCCCTCCGTTCCAAGCCCAACTCCAAACTCTGAAGCTCAGTGTCGTCCAACTTTAATTTTGCACATCAATTTGGCTCCTACAGGGCATCGCCATGTCGGCCTTCACCGGCGTGTCCATCGCCGACGGCAACAGGCGGTGCTTCTGCGCGACGACGGCCGTCGACGCCCGCGGGGACAGCGGCTACCACCTGCTCATGGTCAGCGGCTACTCGCGTACCAAGGAGCTCTTGTCCACCGGCGACGCCATCACCGCCGGCCCTTTCAATGTAGGAGGCCACGATTGGATGATCGAGTACTACCCCAACGGCGAGAACCCCACCTGCGCCGGATTCATCTCGCTCTTTCTAACATTTCACTACGATGCCGACGATGAGGATCTTGAGCCCGTGGAGGCCAGGTTCAGTTTCAGCCTCGTCGACCAGGTTGAGAAGCAGATGCCCATGTACATTCGTGCAACCGGCGAGACTCGCGCCTTCTCCACCGCTACTCCCATCTGGGGCAACCACAGGTTTATCACAAGAGACGCCCTTGAACAGTCGCCGGATCTCAACCTCAAGTGCGATTGCCTCATCATCCGGTGCGACGTCGTGGTCCTCCGCTGCGGCAGCGCCACCGCCACCGCCAAGGATGATGATGATCATGATGACGCTTGTGGTGGCACCCTGCCGGACATACACCAGCATCTCCACAGCCTCCTTGGAAATAAGGTCGGTGCCGATGTGGCATTCCAGGTCGGCGGCGAGACCTTCCCCGCACACCGGTGCGTGCTCGCTGCCCGATCCACCGTGTTCATGGCACAACTCTTTGGCCCCATGAAGGAGGCGTCCAGCCGTGTCATACACATCAAAGACATGGAACCAAAGGTGTTCAAGGCTCTGCTTAGCTTCGTCTACACAGACTCGTTCCCTGACATGTACGACGACAACATTAAGTTGAGTGAGATGTGCAAAGAAGATATGGGACAAGGACAAGAAGATGAAATGTCGGAAGAATTGCAAGGACAAGACGGGGATGATGAAATGGGGCTGCTGCAAGCCTTGTTTGTGGCGGCAGACCGGTACGACCTCCAGCGGCTCAAGTTCATCTGCGTGAAGCAGTTGCTTCAGCGCATAGGTGTGAGCTCTGTGGCGTCCACTCTTGCTCTAGCCGAGCAGCATCAGTGCCGCCGGTTGAAGGAGGCCTGCTTCAAGTTTATCCAAGTCCAATCTCCCCCGTCTTTGCAGACACTAATGGCGACTAGTGGCTGGGGCCATATTGTCATGAACTATCCCTCTGTTTTGAATGAGCTCATTGCCATGCTTGCTTCAAACCAGAGGAAGTAACAACACTCTGGATACGGTACGCATCTTCCTTGATTAGACCTTAATTAAGTGACATTCTTTTGCATATATATATATATATATATAAGTACCT
>NC_058523.1:561260898-561343522 GCF_904849725.1 Hordeum vulgare subsp. vulgare | reverse complement strand
TATTCTGGCTAGGTTTGTATGCTATTAGTCCACTAATTTTGGGTCCTCCTGCGATCCGAATGTTTCAAGATCCCTGGGGTCCACTTACGGGGTACTCGTCAAAACTCTCAGTTTTGGCCTATCCTCGATAGGTTTGTATGCTATTAGTCACTCATTTTGGGTCCTCCTGCGGTCCGAACATTTAGGGAACCCCGGGGTCAGGTTACGGAGAACTCGTCAAAACTCGCAGTTTTGTCCTATTCCGGCCAGTTTTGTATGCTATTAGTCACTTAGTTTGGGTCCGCTGCGCTCCGAATGTTTCGGGAACCAACGGTCCGGTTACGGGGAACTCGTAAAAACTCGCAGTTTTGGCCTATTCCCGCCAGTTTTGTATGCTATTAGTCACTGATTTCGGTCCCGATGTAATCCGAATGTTTCGGGACCCCTTGGGCCGGTTACGGGGAACTCGTCAAAACTCGCAATTTGGCCTATTCTGGCCAGTTTTGTATGCTATTACTCACTGATTTTGGGTCCCGCTTCGATCCAAACGTTCAGGAACCCTGGGGTCCGGTTACTTGGAACTCGTAAAAACACGCAGTTTTGGCCCATTCCGGCCGGTTTTGTATGCTATTAGTCACTGATTTTGGGTCCCGCTCTGATATGAAAATTTCAGGAACCCCGGGGTCCGGTTCTGGGGAACTCGTTAAAACTAGCAGTTTTGGCCTATTCTGGCGAGTTTTGTATGCTATTACTCACTGCTTTTGGGTCCCCACTGTGATTCGAATGTTTCGGGAACCCCGGGGTCCTCTTACAGGGAACTCATCAAAACTTGTAGTTTTGGTGTATTATGGCCAGTTTTGTATGCTATTACTCACTGATTTTGGGTCCCACTGCGATCCGAACGTTTCAGGAACCTCGGGGTCCGGTTACGTGGAACTCCGTCAAAACTCGCAGTTTTGGCCTATTCTAGCCAGTTTTGTATGCTATTAGTCATTGATTTTGGGTCCCCGCTTCGATCCAAACGTTTCGGGAACCCCGGGGTCCGGTTACCTGGTACTCGTCAAAACTCGCAGTTTTGGCCTATTCCGGCCAGTTTTGTATACTATTACTCACTGATTTTTGGTCCTGCTTCGATCCGAACGTTTCGGGATCCCTTGGGTCCGGTTACGTGGAACTCGTCAAAACTCACAGTTTTTGCCCATTCCGGCCAGTTTTGTAAGCTATTACTCACTGATTTTGGGTCCCGCTTCGAGCCAAACGTTTCGGGAACCCTTGGGTCCGGGTTACTTGGAACTCGTCAAAAGTCGTAGTTTTGGCCCATTCCGGCGGTTTTGTATGCTATTAGTCACTAATTTTGGGTCCCGCTGTGATCCGAAAATTTCGGGAACCCCGGGCTCCGGTTATGGAGAACTCGTCAAAGCTCGTAGTACGAACCTTTCGGGAACCCCGGGGTACAATTACGAAGAACTCGTCAAAACTCGTAGTTTTGGCCTATTCCGGCCAGTTTTCTATGCTATTAGTCACTGATTTTGGGTCCCGCTGTGATCCGAATGTTTCGGGAACCGGGGTCAGGTTACGGGGAACTCGTGCTAACTCGCAGTTTTGGCCTATTCTGGCCAGTTTTGTATGCTACTACTCACTGATTTTCGATCCTGCTGCGATCCAAACATTTCTGGAACCCCGAGGTCTAGTTGCGGGGAACTCGTCAAAACACGCAGTTTTGGCCTATTCCGGCATGGTTTGTAGGCTATTAGTCACTACTTTTGGGTCCTCCTATGTTCCGAACGTTTCGGGAACCTTGGGGTCCGGTTACGGAGAACTCGTCAAAACTCGCAGTTTTGGCCTATTCCAGCGAGTTTTGTATGCTATTAGTCACTGATTTCGGGTCCCGATGTGATCCGCCTGTTTCGGGAACCCTTGGGTCGGTTACGGGGAACTCGTCAAAACTCGCAGTTTTGGCCTATTCCGGCCAGTTTTGCATGCTATTACTCACTGATTTTGGGTCCCTCTTCAAGCCAAACGTTTCGGGAACCCCGGGGTCTGGTTACCTGGAACTCGTCAAAACTCGCAGTTTTGGCCCATTCCGGCCGGTTTGTATGGTATTAGTCATTGATTTTGGGTCCCGCTCTGATACAAAAATTTCAGGAACCCCGGGGTCCGGTTCTGGGGAACTCGTCAAAACTAGCAGTTTTGGCCTATTCTGGCGAGTTTTGTATGCTATTACTCACTGGTTTTGGGTCCCACTGCGATCAGAATGTTTCGAGTACCCGCGGTCCGGTACGGGGAACTCGTAAAACTCGCAGTTTTGGCCTATTCCGGCCAGTTTTGTATGCTATTAGTCACTGATTTCGGGTCCCGATGTGATCCGAATGTTTCGGGAACACTTGGGCTGGTTACGGGGAACTCGTCAAAACTCGCAGTTTTGGCCTATTCCGGCTAGTTTTGTATGCTATTACTCACTGATTTTGGGTCCATTCCGGCCAGTTTTGTATGCTATTAGTCACTGATTTTGGGTCCCGCTCTGATCCGAAAATTTCGGGAACCCCGGGGGTCCGGTTGTGGGGAACTCGTGAAAACTCACAGTTTTGGCCTATTCTCGCGAGTTTTGTATGCTATTACTCACTGATTTTGGCTCCCACTTTGAGTCGAATGTTTTGGGAAACCCCGGGGTCCTGTTAGGGGGAACTCGTCAAAACTCGTAGTTTTGGTGTATTATGGACAATTTTCTATGCTATTACTCACTGATTTTGGGTCCCCGCTGCGATCCGAACGTTTCAGGAACCTCGGGGTCCTGTTACGGGGAACTCGTCAAAACTCGCAGTTTTGGCCTATTCTAGTTAGTTTTGTATGCTATTGGTCACTGATTTTGGGTCCCCGCTTCGATCCAAATGTTTCGGGAACCCCGGGGTCCGGTTACCTGGTACACGTCAAAACTCACAGTTATGGCCTATTCTCGCTAGTTTTGCATGCTATTACTCACTGATTTTGGGTCCTGCTTTGATCCGAACGTTGCGGTAACCCTGGGGTCCGGTTTCGGGGAACTCATCAAAACTCACAGTTTTGGCCCATTCCGGTCGGTTTTGTATGCTATTAGTCACTTATTTTGGGGTCCCGCTGTGATCCGAAAATTTTAGGAACCCCGGGGTCCGGTTATGGGGAACTCGTCAAAACTCACAGTTTTGGCCTATTCTTGCGACTTTTGTATGCTATTAGGCACTCATTTTGGGTCCCGCTGTGATCCGAAAATTTCGGGAACCCCCGGGCTCCTGTTACGGGGAACTCGTCAAAACTCGTAGTTTTGGTCTATGGTGGCCAGTTTTGTATGCTATTACTCACTAATTTTGGGTCCCACTGCGATCCAAATGTTTCGGGAAACCCGGGGTCCGGTTACGTGGAACTCGTCAAAACTCGCAGTTTTGGCCTATTTCGTCTAGTTTTGTATGCTATTACTCACTAATTTTGGGTCCCGCTTCGAGCCAAACGTTTCGGGAACCTGGGGTCCGGTTACTTGGAACTCGTCAAAACTCGCAGTTTTGGCCCATTCCGGCCGGTTTTGTATGCTATTAGTCACTGATTTTGGGTCCCGCTCTGATCCGAAAATTTCGGGAACCCCGGGGTCCGGTTGTGGGGAACTCGTGAAAACTCGCAGTTTTGGCCTATTCTGGTGAGTTTTGTATGCTATTACTCACTGATTTTGGGTCCCCACTTTGATTCGAATGTTCGGGAAACCCCGGGGTCCTGTTAGGGGGAACTCGTCAAAACTCGTAGGTTTTGGTGTATTATGGCCAGTTTTGTATGCTATTACTCACTGATTTTGGGTCCCACTGCGATCCGAACGTTTCAGGAACCTCGGGGTCCGATTACGTGGACGTCATCAAAACTCGCAGTTTTGGCCTATTCTAGCCAGTTTTGTATGCTAATACTCACTGGTTTTGGGTCCTGCTTCGATCCGAATGTTGCGGGAACCCTGGGGTCTGGTTTCGGGGAACTCGTCAAAACTCACAGTTTTGGCCCATTCCGGTCGGTTTTGTATGCTATTAGTCACTTATTTTGGGGTCCCGCTGTGATCCGAAAATTTCGGAACCCCGGGGTCCGTTATGGGGAACTCGTCAAAACTCGCAGTTTTGGCCTATTCTCGCGAGTTTTGTATGTTATTAGTCACTGATTTTGGGTCCCGCTGTGATCAGAAAATTTCGTAACCCCGGGCTCCTGTTACGGGGGAACTCGTCAAAACTCGTAGTTTTGGTCTATGGTGGCCAGTTTTGTAAGCTATTACTCACTAATTTTGGGTCCCACTGCGATCCAAATGTTTCGGGAACCCGAGGTCCGGTTACGTGGAACTCGTCAAAACTCGCAGTTTTGGCCTATTATGGCCAGTTTTGTATGCTATTAGTCATTGATATTGGTCCAGCTTCGATCCAATGTTTCGGGAACCTCGGGGTCCGGTTACGGGGAACTCGTCAAAACTCGTAGTTTTGGCCTATTCCGGCCAGTTTTGTATGCTATTACTCACTAATTTTGGGGTCCCGCTTCGATCCGAACGTTTCGGGAACCTTGGGGTCCGGTTACATGGCACTCGTCAAAACTCACAGTTTTTAGCCCATTCCGGACGGTTTTGTATGCTATTAGTCACTAATTTTGGGTCCCGCTGTGATCCGAAAATTTCGGAACACGAGGGTCCAGTTATGGGGAACTCGTCAAATCTCGCAGTTTTGGCCTATTCTGGCGAGTTTTGTATGCTATTACTCACTGATTTTGGGTCCCACTGTGATCCGAATGTCTCAGGAACCCCGGGGTCCTGTTACGGAGAACTCGTCAAAACTCGTAGTTTTGGTCTATGGTGGCCAGTTTTGTATGCTACTCACTAATTTTGGGTCCGAGTGCGATCCGAACGTTTCAAGAACCTCGGGGTCCGGTTACGTGGAACTCGTAAAAACTTGCAGTTTTGGCCTATTCTGGCCAGTATTGTATGCTATTAGTCATTGATTTTGGGTCCCGCTTCGATCCAAACGTTTTGGGAAACCCGGGGTCCGGTTACCTAGAACTCGTCAAAACTCGCTGTTTTGGCCTATTCCGGCCAGTTTTTGTATGCTATTACTCACTGATTTTGGGTCCCGCTTCGATCCGAACGTTTCAGGAACCCTGGGTCCGGTTACGGGGAACTCGTCAAAACTCACAGTTTTGGCCCATTCCGGCCGGTTTTGTATGTTATTAGTCACTGATTTTGGTCCCGTTGTGATCCGAAAATTTCGAGAACTCCGGGGTCCTGTTAGGGGGAATTCGTCAAAACTCGCAGTTTTGGCATATTCTAGCGAGTTTTGTATACTATTACTCACTGATTTTGGGTCCCGCTTCGATCCGAATGTTTCGGGAACCCTTGTGCCGGTTACGAAAAACTCGTCAAAACTCACAGTTTTTGCCTATTCCGGCCAGTTTTGTATGCTATTACTCACTGATTTTGGGTCCCCGCTTCGATCCGAACGTTCGGGAACCCCGGGGTCCGGTTACGTGGAACTCGTCAAAACTCAGAGTTTTGGCCCATTCCGTCCGGTTTTGTATGCTATTAGTCACTGATTTTGGGTCCCGCGGTGATCCGAAAACTTCGGGAACCTCGTGGTCCGGTTATGGGGAACTCGTCAAAACTCGCAGTTTTGGCCTATTCTGGCGAGTTTTTGTATGCTACTACTCATTGATTTTGGGTCATGCTGCGATCCGAACGTTTTAGGAACCTCGTGGTCCGGTTACGTGAAACCCGTCAAAACTCGCAGTTTTGGCCTATTCTAGCCAGTGTCGTATGCTCTACTCACTGATTTTGGATCCTGCTGCGCTCCGAATGTTTCGGGAACCCCGAGGTCTTGTTGCGGGAAATCGTCAAAAGTCGCAGTTTTGGCCTATTCCGGCCAGTTTTGTAGCGTATTAGTCACTAATTTTGGGTCCTCCTACGTTCCGAACGTTTCGGGAACCCTGGGGTTCGGTTACGGGGAACTCGTCAAAACTCATAGTTTTAGCCTGTTCTGGCTAGGTCTGTATGCTATTCGTCACTGATTTGGGTCCTCCGGTGATCTGAATGTTTCGAGATCTCTGGGGTCCACTTACGGGGTACTCGTCAAAACTCTCAGTTTTGGCCTATCCTCGATAGGTTTGTATGCTATTAGTCACTCATTTTGGGTCCTCCTGCGGTCCGAACGTTTAGGGAACCCCGGGGTCAGGTTATGGAGAACTCGTCAAAACTCGCAGTTTTGTCCTATTCCGGCCAGTTTTGTATGCTATTAGTCACTTATTTTGGGTCCCGCAGCGCTCCGAATGTTTCGGGAACCAACGGTCCGGTTACGGGGAACTCGTAAAAACTCGCAGTTTTGGCCTATTCCCGCCAGTTTTGTATGCTATTAGTCACTGATTTCGGGTCCCGATGTGATCCGAATGTTTCGGGACCCCTTGGGCCGGTTACGGGGAACTCGTCAAAACTCGCAATTTGGCCAATTCTGGCCAGTATTGTATGCTATTAGTCATTGATTTTGGGTCCCGCTTCGATCCAAACGTTTCAGGAACCCTGGGGTCCGGTTCTGGGGAACTCGTCAAAACTAGCAGTTTTGGCCTATTCTGGCGAGTTTTGTATGCTATTACTCACTGGTTTTGGGTCCCACTGCGATCAGAATGTTTCGGGTACCCGCGGTCCGGTTACGGGGAACTCGTAAAACTCGCAGTTTTGGCCTATTCCGGTCAGTTTTGTATGCTATTAGTCACTGATTTCGGGTCCCGATGTGATCCGAATGTTTCGGGAACACTTGGGCCGGTTACGGGGAACTCGTCAAAACTCGCAGTTTTGGCCTATTCCGGCTAGTTTTGTATGCTATTACTCACTGATTTTGGGTCCATTCCGGCCGGTTTTGTATGCTATTAGTCACTGATTTTGGGTCCCGCTCTGATCCAAAAATTTCGGGAACCCCGGGGTCCGGTTGTGGGGAACTCGTGAAAACTCACAGTTTTGGCCTATTCTCGCGAGTTTTGTATGCTATTACTCACTGATTTTGGGTCCCACTTTGAGTCGAATGTTTTGGGAAACCCCGGGGTCCTGTTAGGGGGAACTCGTCAAAACTCGTAGTTTTGGTGTATTATGGACAATTTTCTATGCTATTACTCACTGATTTTGGGTCCCGCTGCGATCCGAACGTTTCAGGAACCTCGGGGTCCTGTTACAGGGAACTCGTCAAAACTCGCAGTTTTGGCCTATTCTAGTCAGTTTTGTATGCTATTGGTCACTGATTTTGGGTCCCGCTTCGATCCAAATGTTTCGGGAACCCCGGGGTCCGGTTACCTAGTACACGTCAAAAATCACAGTTTTGGCCTATTCTCGCTAGTTTTGCATGCTATTACTCACTGATTTTGGGTCCTGCTTTGATCCGAACGTTGCGGTAACCCTGGGGTCCGGTTTCGGGGAACTCATCAAAACTCATAGTTTTGGCCCATTCCGGTCGGTTTTGTATGCTATTAGTCACTTATTTTGGGTCCCGCTGTGATCCGAAAATTTTAGGAACCCCGGGGTCCGGTTATGGGGAACTCGTCAAAACTCACAGTTTTGGCCTATTCTTGCGAGTTTTGTATGCTATTAGGCACTCATTTTGGGTCCCGCTGTGATCCGAAAATTTCGGGAACCCCGGGCTCCTGTTACGGGGAACTCGTCAAAACTCGTAGTTTTGGTCTATGGTGGCCAGTTTTGTATGCTATTACTCACTAATTTTGGGTCCCACTGCGATCCAAATGTTTCGGGAACCCGGGGTCCGGTTACGTGGAACTCGTCAAAACTCGCAGTTTTGGCCTATTCCGGCTAGTTTTGTATGCTATTACTCACTAATTTTGGGTCCCGCTTCGAGCCAAACGTTTCGGGAACCCTGGGGTCCGGTTACTTGGAACTCGTCAAAACTCGCAGTTTTGGCCCATTCCGGCCGGTTTTGTATGCTATTAGTCACTGATTTTGGGTCCCGCTCTGATCCGAAAATTTCGGGAACCCCGGGGTCCGATTGTGGGGAACTCGTGAAAACTCGCAGTTTTGGCCTATTCTGGTGAGTTTTGTATGCTATTACTCACTGATTTTGGGTCCCACTTTGATTCGAATGTTTCGGGAAACCCCGGGGTCCTGTTAGGGGGAACTCGTCAAAACTCGTAGTTTTGGTGTATTATGGCCAGTTTTGTATGCTATTACTCACTGATTTTGGGTCCCACTGCGATCCGAACGTTTCAGGAACCTCGGGGTCCGGTTACGTGGACCTCATCAAAACTCGCAGTTTTGGCCTATTCTAGCCAGTTTTGTATGCTAATACTCACTGGTTTTGGGTCCTGCTTCGATCCGAATGTTGCGGGAACCCTGGGGTTTGGTTTCGGGGAACTCGTCAAAACTCACAGTTTTGGCCCATTCCGGTCGGTTTTGTATGCTATTAGTCACTTATTTTGGGTCCCGCTGTGATCCGAAAATTTCGGGAACCCCGGGGTCCGGTTATGGGGAACTCGTCAAAACTCGCAGTTTTGGCCTATTCTCGCGAGTTTTGTATGTTATTAGTCACTGATTTTGGGTCCCGCTGTGATCAGAAAATTTCGGTAACCCCGGGCTCCTGTTACGGGGAACTCGTCAAAACTCGTAGTTTTGGTCTATGGTGTCCAGTTTTGTAAGCTATTACTCACTAATTTTGGGTCCCACTGCGATCCAAATGTTTCGGGAACCCGAGGTCCGGTTACGTGGAACTCGTCAAAACTCGCAGTTTTGGCCTATTATGGCCAGTTTTGTATGCTATTAGTCATTGATATTGGGTCCAGCTTCGATCCAACGTTTCGGGAACCTCGGGGTCCGGTTACGGGGAACTCGTCAAAACTCGTAGTTTTGGCCTATTCCGGCCAGTTTTGTATGCTATTACTCACTAATTTTGGGTCCCGCTTCGATCCGAACGTTTCGGGAACCTTGGGGTCCGGTTACATGGCACTCGTCAAAACTCACAGTTTTAGCCCATTCCGGACGGTTTTGTATGCTATTAGTCACTAATTTTGGGTCCCGCTGTGATCCGAAAATTTCGGGAACACGAGGGTCCAGTTATGGGGAACTCGTCAAATCTCGCAGTTTTGGCCTATTCTGGCGAGTTTTGTATGCTATTACTCACTGATTTTGGGTCCCACTGTGATCCGAATGTCTCAGGAACCCCGGGGTCCTGTTACGGAGAACTCGTCAAAACTCGTAGTTTTGGTCTATGGTGGCCAGTTTTGTATGCTACTCACTAATTTTGGGTCCGAGTGCGATCCGAACGTTTCAAGAACCTCGGGGTCCGGTTACGTGGAACTCGTAAAAACTTGCAGTTTTGGCCTATTCTCGCCAGTATTCTATGCTATTAGTCATTGATTTTGGGTCCCGCTTCGATCCAAACGTTTTGGGAAACCCGGGGTCCGGTTACCTAGAACTCGTCAAAACTCGCTGTTTTGGCCTATTCCGGCCAGTTTTGTATGCTATTACTCACTGATTTTGGGTCCCGCTTCGATCCGAACGTTTCAGGAACCCTGGGGTCCGGTTACGGGGAACTCGTCAAAACTCACAGTTTTGGCCCATTCCGGCCGGTTTTGTATGTTATTAGTCACTGATTTTGGGTCCCGTTGTGATCCGAAAATTTCGAGAACTCCGGGATCCTGTTAGGGGGAATTCGTCAAAACTCGCAGTTTTGGCATATTCTAGCGAGTTTTGTATACTATTACTCACTGATTTTGGGTCCCGCTTCGATCCGAATGTTTCGGGAACCCTTGTGCCGGTTACGAAAAACTCGTCAAAACTCACAGTTTTTGCCTATTCCGGCCAGTTTTGTATGCTATTACTCATTGATTTTGGGTCCCGCTTCGATCCGAACGTTTCGGGAACCCCGGGGTCCGGTTACGTGGAACTCGTCAAAACTCAGAATTTTGGCCCATTCCGTCCGGTTTTGTATGCTATTAGTCACTGATTTTGGGTCCCGCTGTGATCCGAAAACTTCGGGAACCTCGTGGTCCGGTTATGGGGAACTCGTCAAAACTCGCAGTTTTGGCCTATTCTGGCGAGTTTTGTATGCTACTACTCATTGATTTTGGGTCATGCTACGATCCGAACGTTTTAGGAACCTCGTGGTCCGGTTACGTGAAACCCGTCAAAACTCGCAGTTTTGGCCTATTCTAGCCAGTTTCGTATGCTCTACTCACTGATTTTGGATCCTGCTGCGCTCCGAATGTTTCGGGAACCCCGAGGTCTTGTTGCGGGAAATCGTCAAAAGTCGCAGTTTTGGCCTATTCCGGCCAGTTTTGTAGCGTATTAGTCACTAATTTTGGGTCCTCCTACGTTCCGAACGTTTCGGGAACCCTGGGGTTCGGTTACGGGGAACTCGTCAAAACTCACAGTTTTAGCCTGTTCTGGCTAGGTCTGTATGCTATTCGTCACTGATTTTGGGTCCTCCGGTGATCTGAATGTTTCGAGATCTCTGGGGTCCACTTACGGGGTACTCGTCAAAACTCTCAGTTTTGGCCTATCCTCGATAGGTTTGTATGCTATTAGTCACTCATTTTGGGTCCTCCTGCGGTCCGAACGTTTAGGGAACCCCGGGGTCAGGTTACGGAGAACTCGTCAAAACTCGCAGTTTTGTCCTATTCCGGCCAGTTTTGTATGCTATTAGTCACTTATTTTGGGTCCCGCAGCGCTCCGAATGTTTCGGGAACCAACGGTCCGGTTACGGGGAACTCGTAAAAACTCGCAGTTTTGGCCTATTCCCGCCAGTTTTGTATGCTATTAGTCACTGATTTCGGGTCCCGATGTGATCCGAATGTTTCGGGACCCCTTGGGCCGGTTACGGGGAACTCGTCAAAACTCGCAATTTGGCCAATTCTGGCCAGTATTGTATGCTATTAGTCATTGATTTTGGGTCCCGCTTCGATCCAAACGTTTCAGGAACCCTGGGGTCCGGTTCTGGGGAACTCGTCAAAACTAGCAGTTTTGGCCTATTCTGGCGAGTTTTGTATGCTATTACTCACTGGTTTTGGGTCCCACTGCGATCAGAATGTTTCGGGTACCCGCGGTCCGGTTACGGGGAACTCGTAAAACTCGCAGTTTTGGCCTATTCCGGCCAGTTTTGTATGCTATTAGTCACTGATTTCGGGTCCCGATGTGATCCGAATGTTTCGGGAACACTTGGGCCGGTTACGGGGAACTCGTCAAAACTCGCAGTTTTGGCCTATTCCGGCTAGTTTTGTATGCTATTACTCACTGATTTTGGGTCCATTCCGGCCGGTTTTGTATGCTATTAGTCACTGATTTTGGGTCCCGCTCTGATCCGAAAATTTCGGGAACCCCGGGGTCCGGTTGTGGGGAACTCGTGAAAACTCACAGTTTTGGCCTATTCTCGCGAGTTTTGTATGCTATTACTCACTGATTTTGGGTCCCACTTTGAGTCGAATGTTTTGGGAAACCCCGGGGTCCTGTTAGGGGGAACTCGTCAAAACTCGTAGTTTTGGTGTATTATGGACAATTTTCTATGCTATTACTCACTGATTTTGGGTCCCGCTGCGATCCGAACGTTTCAGGAACCTCGGGGTCCTGTTACGGGGAACTCGTCAAAACTCGCAGTTTTGGCCTATTCTAGTCAGTTTTGTATGCTATTGGTCACTGATTTTGGGTCCCGCTTCGATCCAAATGTTTCGGGAACCTCGGGGTCCGGTTACCTAGTACACGTCAAAACTCACAGTTTTGGCCTATTCTCGCTAGTTTTGCATGCTATTACTCACTGATTTTGGGTCCTGCTTTGATCCGAACGTTGCGGTAACCCTGGGGTCCGGTTTCGGGGAACTCATCAAAACTCATAGTTTTGGCCCATTCCGGTCGGTTTTGTATGCTATTAGTCACTTATTTTGGGTCCCGCTGTGATCCGAAAATTTTAGGAACCCCGGGGTCCGGTTATGGGGAACTCGTCAAAACTCACAGTTTTGGCCTATTCTTGCGACTTTTGTATGCTATTAGGCACTCATTTTGGGTCCCGCTGTGATCCGAAAATTTCGGGAACCCCGGGCTCCTGTTACGGGGAACTCGTCAAAACTCGTAGTTTTGGTCTATGGTGGCCAGTTTTGTATGCTATTACTCACTAATTTTGGGTCCCACTGCGATCCAAATGTTTCGGGAACCCGGGGTCCGGTTACGTGGAACTCGTCAAAACTCGCAGTTTTGGCCTATTCCGGCTAGTTTTGTATGCTATTACTCACTAATTTTGGGTCCCGCTTCGAGCCAAACGTTTCGGGAACCCTGGGGTCCGGTTACTTGGAACTCGTCAAAACTCGCAGTTTTGGCCCATTCCGGCCGGTTTTGTATGCTATTAGTCACTGATTTTGGGTCCCGCTCTGATCCGAAAATTTCGGGAACCCCGGGGTCCGGTTGTGGGGAACTCGTGAAAACTCGCAGTTTTGGCCTATTCTGGTGAGTTTTGTATGCTATTACTCAATGATTTTGGGTCCCACTTTGATTCGAATGTTTCGGGAAACCCCGGGGTCCTGTTAGGGGGAACTCGTCAAAACTCGTAGTTTTGGTGTATTATGGCCAGTTTTGTATGCTATTACTCACTGATTTTGGGTCCCACTGCGATCCGAACGTTTCAGGAACCTCGGGGTCCGGTTACGTGGACCTCATCAAAACTCGCAGTTTTGGCCTATTCTAGCCAGTTTTGTATGCTAATACTCACTGGTTTTGGGTCCTGCTTCGATCCGAATGTTGCGGGAACCCTGGGGTCTGGTTTCGGGGAACTCGTCAAAACTCACAGTTTTGGCCCATTCCGGTCGGTTTTGTATGCTATTAGTCACTTATTTTGGGTCCCGCTGTGATCCGAAAATTTCGGGAACCCCGGGGTCCGGTTATGGGGAACTCGTCAAAACTCGCAGTTTTGGCCTATTCTCGCGAGTTTTGTATGTTATTAGTCACTGATTTTGGGTCCCGCTGTGATCAGAAAATTTCGGTAACCCCGGGCTCCTGTTACGGGGAACTCGTCAAAACTCGTAGTTTTGGTCTATGGTGGCCAGTTTTGTAAGCTATTACTCACTAATTTTGGGTCCCACTGCGATCCAAATGTTTCGGGAACCCGAGGTCCGGTTACGTGGAACTCGTCAAAACTCGCAGTTTTGGCCTATTATGGCCAGTTTTGTATGCTATTAGTCATTGATATTGGGTCCAGCTTCGATCCAACGTTTCGGGAACCTCGGGGTCCGGTTACGGGGAACTCGTCAAAACTCGTAGTTTTGGCCTATTCCGGCCAGTTTTGTATGCTATTACTCACTAATTTTGGGTCCCGCTTCGATCCGAACGTTTCGGGAACCTTGGGGTCCGGTTACATGGCACTCGTCAAAACTCACAGTTTTAGCCCATTCCGGACGGTTTTGTATGCTATTAGTCACTAATTTTGGGTCCCGCTGTGATCCGAAAATTTCGGGAACACGAGGGTCCAGTTATGGGGAACTCGTCAAATCTCGCAGTTTTGGCCTATTCTGGCGAGTTTTGTATGCTATTACTCATTGATTTTGGGTCTCACTGTGATCCGAATGTCTCAGGAACCCCGGGGTCCTGTTACGGAGAACTCGTCAAAACTCGTAGTTTTGGTCTATGGTGGCCAGTTTTGTATGCTACTCACTAATTTTGGGTCCGAGTGCGATCCGAACGTTTCAAGAACCTCGGGGTCCGGTTACGTGGAACTCGTAAAAACTTGCAGTTTTGGCCTATTCTGGCCAGTATTGTATGCTATTAGTCATTGATTTTGGGTCCCGCTTCGATCCAAACGTTTTGGGAAACCCGGGGTCCGGTTACCTAGAACTCGTCAAAACTCGCTGTTTTGGCCTATTCCGGCCAGTTTTGTATGCTATTACTCACTGATTTTGGGTCCCGCTTCGATCCGAACGTTTCAGGAACCCTGGGGTCCGGTTACGGGGAACTCGTCAAAACTCACAGTTTTGGCCCATTCCGGCCGGTTTTGTATGTTATTAGTCACTGATTTTGGGTCCCGTTGTGATCCGAAAATTTCGAGAACTCCGGGGTCCTGTTAGGGGGAATTCGTCAAAACTCGCAGTTTTGGCATATTCTAGCGAGTTTTGTATACTATTACTCACTGATTTTGGGTCCCGCTTCGATCCGAATGTTTCGGGAACCCTTGTGCCGGTTACGAAAAACTCGTCAAAACTCACAGTTTTTGCCTATTCCGGCCAGTTTTGTATGCTATTACTCACTGATTTTGGGTCCCGCTTCGATCCGAACGTTTCGGGAACCCCGGGGTCCGGTTACGTGGAACTCGTCAAAACTCAGAATTTTGGCCCATTCCGTCCGGTTTTGTATGCTATTAGTCACTGATTTTGGGTCCCGCTGTGATCCGAAAACTTCGGGAACCTCGTGGTCCGGTTATGGGGAACTCGTCAAAACTCGCAGTTTTGGCCTATTCTAGCGAGTTTTGTATGCTACTACTCATTGATTTTGGGTCATGCTGCGATCCGAACGTTTTAGGAACCTCGTGGTCCGGTTACGTGAAACCCGTCAAAACTCGCAGTTTTGGCCTATTCTAGCCAGTTTCGTATGCTCTACTCACTGATTTTGGATCCCGCTGCGCTCCGAATGTTTCGGGAACCCCGAGGTCTTGTTGCGGGAAATCGTCAAAAGTCGCAGTTTTGGCCTATTCCGGCCAGTTTTGTAGCGTATTAGTCACTAATTTTGGGTCCTCCTACGTTCCGAACGTTTCGGGAACCCTGGGGTTCGGTTACGGGGAACTCGTCAAAACTCACAGTTTTAGCCTGTTCTGGCTAGGTCTGTATGCTATTCGTCACTGATTTTGGGTCCTCCGGTGATCTGAATGTTTCGAGATCTCTGGGATCCACTTACGGGGTACTCGTCAAAACTCTCAGTTTTGGCCTATCCTCGATAGGTTTGTATGCTATTAGTCACTCATTTTGGGTCCTCCTGCGGTCCGAACGTTTAGGGAACCCCGGGGTCAGGTTACGGAGAACTCGTCAAAACTCGCAGTTTTGTCCTATTCCGGCCAGTTTTGTATGCTATTAGTCACTTATTTTGGGTCCCGCAGCGCTCCGAATGTTTCGGGAACCAACGGTCCGGTTACGGGGAACTCGTAAAAACTCGCAGTTTTGGCCTATTCCCGCCAGTTTTGTATGCTATTAGTCACTGATTTCGGGTCCCGATGTGATCCGAATGTTTCGGGACCCCTTGGGCCGGTTACGGGGAACTCGTCAAAACTCGCAATTTGGCCAATTCTGGCCAGTATTGTATGCTATTAGTCATTGATTTTGGGTCCCGCTTCGATCCAAACGTTTCAGGAACCCTGGGGTCCGGTTCTGGGGAACTCGTCAAAACTAGCAGTTTTGGCCTATTCTGGCGAGTTTTGTATGCTATTACTCACTGGTTTTGGGTCCCACTGCGATCAGAATGTTTCGGTACCCGCGGTCCGGTTACGGGGAACTCGTAAAACTCGCAGTTTTGGCCTATTCCGGCCAGTTTTGTATGCTATTAGTCACTGATTTCGGGTCCCGATGTGATCCGAATGTTTCGGGAACACTTGGGCCGGTTACGGGGAACTCGTCAAAACTCGCAGTTTTGGCCTATTCCGGCTAGTTTTGTATGCTATTACTCACTGATTTTGGGTCCATTCCGGCCGGTTTTGTATGCTATTAGTCACTGATTTTGGGTCCCGCTCTGATCCGAAAATTTCGGGAACCCCGGGGTCCGGTTGTGGGGAACTCGTGAAAACTCACAGTTTTGGCCTATTCTCGCGAGTTTTGTATGCTATTACTCACTGATTCTGGGTCCCACTTTGAGTCGAATGTTTTGGGAAACCCCGGGGTCCTGTTAGGGGGAACTCGTCAAAACTCGTAGTTTTGGTGTATTATGGACAATTTTCTATGCTATTACTCACTGATTTTGGGTCCCGCTGCGATCCGAACGTTTCAGGAACCTCGGGGTCCTGTTACGGGGAACTCGTCAAAACTCGCAGTTTTGGCCTATTCTAGTCAGTTTTGTATGCTATTGGTCACTGATTTTGGGTCCCGCTTCGATCCAAATGTTTCGGGAACCTCGGGGTCCGGTTACCTAGTACACGTCAAAACTCACAGTTTTGGCCTATTCTCGCTAGTTTTGCATGCTATTACTCACTGATTTTGGGTCCTGCTTTGATCCGAACGTTGCGGTAACCCTGGGGTCCGGTTTCGGGGAACTCATCAAAACTCATAGTTTTGGCCCATTCCGGTCGGTTTTGTATGCTATTAGTCACTTATTTTGGGTCCCGCTGTGATCCGAAAATTTTAGGAACCCCGGGGTCCGGTTATGGGGAACTCGTCAAAACTCACAGTTTTGGCCTATTCTTGCGACTTTTGTATGCTATTAGGCACTCATTTTGGGTCCCGCTGTGATCCGAAAATTTCGGGAACCCCGGGCTCCTGTTACGGGGAACTCGTCAAAACTCGTAGTTTTGGTCTATGGTGGCCAGTTTTGTATGCTATTACTCACTAATTTTGGGTCCCACTGCGATCCAAATGTTTCGGGAACCCGGGGTCCGGTTACGTGGAACTCGTCAAAACTCGCAGTTTTGGCCTATTCCGGCTAGTTTTGTATGCTATTACTCACTAATTTTGGGTCCCGCTTCGAGCCAAACGTTTCGGGAACCCTGGGGTCCGATTACTTGGAACTCGTCAAAACTCGCAGTTTTGGCCCATTCCGGCCGGTTTTGTATGCTATTAGTCACTGATTTTGGGTCCCGCTCTGATCCGAAAATTTCGGGAACCCCGGGGTCCGGTTGTGGGGAACTCGTGAAAACTCGCAGTTTTGGCCTATTCTGGTGAGTTTTGTATGCTATTACTCAATGATTTTGGGTCCCACTTTGATTCGAATGTTTCGGGAAACCCCGGGGTCCTGTTAGGGGGAACTCGTCAAAACTCGTAGTTTTGGTGTATTATGGCCAGTTTTGTATGCTATTACTCACTGATTTTGGGTCCCACTGCGATCCGAACGTTTCAGGAACCTCGGGGTCCGGTTACGTGGACCTCATCAAAACTCGCAGTTTTGGCCTATTCTAGCCAGTTTTGTATGCTAATACTCACTGGTTTTGGGTCCTGCTTCGATCCGAATGTTGCAGGAACCCTGGGGTCTGGTTTCGGGGAACTCGTCAAAACTCACAGTTTTGGCCCATTCCGGTCGGTTTTGTATGCTATTAGTCACTTATTTTGGGTCCCGCTGTGATCCGAAAATTTCGGGAACCCCGGGGTCCGGTTATGGGGAACTCGTCAAAACTCGCAGTTTTGGCCTATTCTCGCGAGTTTTGTATGTTATTAGTCACTGATTTTGGGTCCCGCTGTGATCAGAAAATTTCGGTAACCCCGGGCTCCTGTTACGGGGAACTCGTCAAAACTCGTAGTTTTGGTCTATGGTGGCCAGTTTTGTAAGCTATTACTCACTAATTTTGGGTCCCACTGCGATCCAAATGTTTCGGGAACCCGAGGTCCGGTTACGTGGAACTCGTCAAAACTCGCAGTTTTGGCCTATTATGGACAGTTTTGTATGCTATTAGTCATTGATATTGGGTCCAGCTTCGATCCAACGTTTCGGGAACCTCGGGGTCCGGTTACGGGGAACTCGTCAAAACTCGTAGTTTTGGCCTATTCCGGCCAGTTTTGTATGCTATTACTCACTAATTTTGGGTCCCGCTTCGATCCGAACGTTTCGGGAACCTTGGGGTCCGGTTACATGGCACTCGTCAAAACTCACAGTTTTAGCCCATTCCGGACAGTTTTGTATGCTATTAGTCACTAATTTTGGGTCCCGCTGTGATCCGAAAATTTCGGGAACACGAGGGTCCAGTTATGGGGAACTCGTCAAATCTCGCAATTTTGGCCTATTCTGGCGAGTTTTGTATGCTATTACTCACTGATTTTGGGTCCCACTGTGATCCGAATGTCTCAGGAACCCCGGGGTCCTGTTACGGAGAACTCGTCAAAACTCGTAGTTTTGGTCTATGGTGGCCAGTTTTGTATGCTACTCACTAATTTTGGGTCCCAGTGCGATCCGAACTTTTCAAGAACCTCGGGGTCCGGTTACGTGGAACTCGTAAAAACTTGCAGTTTTGGCCTATTCTGGCCAGTATTGTATGCTATTAGTCATTGATTTTGGGTCCCGCTTCGATCCAAACGTTTTGGGAAACCCGGGGTCCGGTTACCTAGAACTCGTCAAAACTCGCTGTTTTGGCCTATTCCGGCCAGTTTTGTATGCTATTACTCACTGATTTTGGGTCCCGCTTCGATCCGAACGTTTCAGGAACCCTGGGGTCCGGTTACGGGGAACTCGTCAAAACTCACAGTTTTGGCCCATTCCGGCCGGTTTTGTATGTTATTAGTCACTGATTTTGGGTCCCGTTGTGATCCGAAAATTTCGGGAACTCCGGGGTCCTGTTAGGGGGAATTCGTCAAAACTCGCAGTTTTGGCATATTCTAGCGAGTTTTGTATACTATTACTCACTGATTTTGGGTCCCGCTTCGATCCGAATGTTTCGGGAACCCTTGTGCCGGTTACGAAAAACTCGTCAAAACTCACAGTTTTTGCCTATTCCGGCCAGTTTTGTATGCTATTACTCACTGATTTTAGGTCCCGCTTCGATCCGAACGTTTCGGGAACCCCGGGGTCCGGTTACGTGGAACTCGTCAAAACTCAGAGTTTTGGCCCATTCCGTCCGGTTTTGTATGCTATTAGTCACTGATTTTGGGTCCCGCTGTGATCCGAAAACTTCGGGAACCTCGTGGTCCGGTTATGGGGAACTCGTCAAAACTCGCAGTTTTGGCCTATTCTAGCGAGTTTTGTATGCTACTACTCATTGATTTTGGGTCATGCTGCGATCCGAACGTTTTAGGAACCTCGTGGTCCGGTTACGTGAAACCCGTCAAAACTCGCAGTTTTGGCCTATTCTAGCCAGTTTCGTATGCTCTACTCACTGATTTTGGATCCCGCTGCGCTCCGAATGTTTCGGGAACCCCGAGGTCTTGTTGCGGGAAATCGTCAAAACTCGCAGTTTTGGCCTATTCCGGCCAGTTTTGTAGCGTATTAGTCACTAATTTTGGGTCCTCCTACGTTCCGAACGTTTCGGGAACCCTGGGGTTCGGTTACGGGGAACTCGTCAAAACTCACAGTTTTAGCCTGTTCTGGCTAGGTCTGTATGCTATTAGTCACTGATTTTGGGTCCTCCGGTGATCTGAATGTTTCGAGATCTCTGGGGTCCACTTACGGGGTACTCGTCAAAACTCTCAGTTTTGGCCTATCCTCGATAGGTTTGTATGCTATTAGTCACTCATTTTGGGTCCTCCTGCGGTCCGAACGTTTAGGGAACCCCGGGGTCAGGTTACGGAGAACTCGTCAAAACTCGCAGTTTTGTCCTATTCTGGCCAGTTTTGTATGCTATTAGTCACTTATTTTGGGTCCCGCTGCGCTCCGAATGTTTCGGGAACCAACGGTCCGGTTACGGGGAACTCGTAAAAACTCGCAGTTTTGGCCTATTCCCTCCAGTTTTGTATGCTATTAGTCACTGATTTCGGGTCCCGATGTGATCCGAATGTTTCGGGACCCCTTGGGCCGGTTACGGGGAACTCGTCAAAACTCGCAATTTGGCCTATTCTGGCCAGTATTGTATGCTATTAGTCATTGATTTTGGGTCCCGCTTCGATCCAAACGTTTCAGGAACCCTGGGGTCCGGTTACTTGGAACTCGTAAAAACACGCAGTTTTGGCCCATTCCGGCCGGTTTTGTATGCTATTAGTCACTGATTTTGGGTCCCGCTCTGATACGAAAATTTCAGGAACCCCGGGGTCCGGTTCTGGGGAACTCGTTAAAACTAGCAGTTTTGGCCTATTCTGGCGAGTTTTGTATGCTATTACTCACTGCTTTTGGGTCCCACTGTGATTCGAATGTTTCGGGAACCCCGGGGTCCTCTTACAGGGAACTCATCAAAACTTGTAGTTTTGGTGTATTATGGCCAGTTTTGTATGCTATTACTCACTGATTTTGGGTCCCACTGCGATCCGAACGTTTCAGGAACCTCGGGGTCCGGTTACGTGGAACTCGTCAAAACTCGCAGTTTTGGCCTATTCTAGCCAGTTTTGTATGCTATTAGTCACTGATTTTGGGTCCCGCTTCGATCCAAACGTTTCGGGAACCCCGGGGTCCGGTTACCTGGTACTTGTCAAAACTCGCAGTTTTGGCCTATTCCGGCCAGTTTTGTATACTATTACTCACTGATTTTTGGTCCTGCTTCGATCCGAACGTTTCGGGATCCCTTGGGTCCGGTTACGTGGAACTCGTCAAAACTCACAGTTTTTGCCCATTCCGGCCAGTTTTGTAAGCTATTACTCACTGATTTTGGGTCCCGCTTCGAGCCAAACGTTTCGGGAACCCTTGGGTCCGGTTACTTGGAACTCGTCAAAAGTCGTAGTTTTGGCCCATTCCGGCCGGTTTTGTATGCTATTAGTCACTAATTTTGGGTCCCGCTGTGATCCGAAAATTTCGGGAACCCCGGGCTCCGGTTATGGAGAACTCGTCAAAGCTCGTAGTACGAACCTTTCGGGAACCCCGGGGTACGATTACGAAGAACTCGTCAAAACTCGTAGTTTTGGCCTATTCCGGCCAGTTTTCTATGCTATTAGTCACTGATTTTGGGTCCCGCTGTGATCCGAATGTTTCGGGAACCCGGGGTCAGGTTACGGGGAACTCGTGCTAACTCGCAGTTTTGGCCTATTCTGGCCAGTTTTGTATGCTACTACTCACTGATTTTCGATCCTGCTGCGATCCAAACGTTTCTGGAACCCCGAGGTCTAGTTGCGGGGAACTCGTCAAAACACGCAGTTTTGGCCTATTCCGGCATGGTTTGTAGGCTATTAGTCACTACTTTTGGGTCCTCCTATGTTCCGAACGTTTCGGGAACCTTGGGGTCCGGTTACGGAGAACTCGTCAAAACTCGCAGTTTTGGCCTATTCCAGCGAGTTTTGTATGCTATTAGTCACTGATTTCGGGTCCCGATGTGATCCGCATGTTTCGGGAACCCTTGGGTCGGTTACGGGGAACTCGTCAAAACTCGCAGTTTTGGCCTATTCCGGCCAGTTTTGCATGCTATTACTCACTGATTTTGGGTCCCTCTTCAAGCCAAACGTTTCGGGAACCCCGGGGTCTGGTTACCTGGAACTCGTCAAAACTCGCAGTTTTGGCCCATTCCGGCCGGTTTTGTATGGTATTAGTCATTGATTTTGGGTCCCGCTCTGATACAAAAATTTTAGGAACCTCGGGGTCCGGTTACGGGGAACTCGTCAAAACTCGTAGTTTTGGCCTATTCCGGCCAGTTTTGTATGCTATTACTCACTAATTTTGGGTCCCGCTTCGATCCGAACGTTTCGGGAACCTTGGGGTCCGGTTACATGGCACTCGTCAAAACTCACAGTTTTAGCCCATTCCGGACAGTTTTGTATGCTATTAGTCACTAATTTTGGGTCCCGCTGTGATCCGAAAATTTCGGGAACACGAGGGTCCAGTTATGGGGAACTCGTCAAATCTCGCAATTTTGGCCTATTCTGGCGAGTTTTGTATGCTATTACTCACTGATTTTGGGTCCCACTGTGATCCGAATGTCTCAGGAACCCCGGGGTCCTGTTACGGAGAACTCGTCAAAACTCGTAGTTTTGGTCTATGGTGGCCAGTTTTGTATGCTACTCACTAATTTTGGGTCCCAGTGCGATCCGAACGTTTCAAGAACCTCGGGGTCCGGTTACGTGGAACTCGTAAAAACTTGCAGTTTTGGCCTATTCTGGCCAGTATTGTATGCTATTAGTCATTGATTTTGGGTCCCGCTTCGATCCAAACGTTTTGGGAAACCCGGGGTCCGGTTACCTAGAACTCGTCAAAACTCGCTGTTTTGGCCTATTCCGGCCAGTTTTGTATGCTATTACTCACTGATTTTGGGTCCCGCTTCGATCCGAACGTTTCAGGAACCCTGGGGTCCGGTTACGGGGAACTCGTCAAAACTCACAGTTTTGGCCCATTCCGGCCGGTTTTGTATGTTATTAGTCACTGATTTTGGGTCCCGTTGTGATCCGAAAATTTCGGGAACTCCGGGGTCCTGTTAGGGGGAATTCGTCAAAACTCGCAGTTTTGGCATATTCTAGCGAGTTTTGTATACTATTACTCACTGATTTTGGGTCCCGCTTCGATCCGAATGTTTCGGGAACCCTTGTGCCGGTTACGAAAAACTCGTCAAAACTCACAGTTTTTGCCTATTCCGGCCAGTTTTGTATGCTATTACTCACTGATTTTGGGTCCCGCTTCGATCCGAACGTTTCGGGAACCCCGGGGTCCGGTTACGTGGAACTCGTCAAAACTCAGAGTTTTGGCCCATTCCGTCCGGTTTTGTATGCTATTAGTCACTGATTTTGGGTCCCGCTGTGATCCGAAAACTTCGGGAACCTCGTGGTCCGGTTATGGGGAACTCGTCAAAACTCGCAGTTTTGGCCTATTCTAGCGAGTTTTGTATGCTACTACTCATTGATTTTGGGTCATGCTGCGATCCGAACGTTTTAGGAACCTCGTGGTCCGGTTACGTGAAACCCGTCAAAACTCGCAGTTTTGGCCTATTCTAGCCAGTTTCGTATGCTCTACTCACTGATTTTGGATCCCGCTGCGCTCCGAATGTTTCGGGAACCCCGAGGTCTTGTTGCGGGAAATCGTCAAAACTCGCAGTTTTGGCCTATTCCGGCCAGTTTTGTAGCGTATTAGTCACTAATTTTGGGTCCTCCTACGTTCCGAACGTTTCGGGAACCCTGGGGTTCGGTTACGGGGAACTCGTCAAAACTCACAGTTTTAGCCTGTTCTGGCTAGGTCTGTATGCTATTAGTCACTGATTTTGGG
The DNA here is from genome assembly GCF_904849725.1 of Hordeum vulgare subsp. vulgare. Lineage (NCBI taxonomy): Eukaryota > Viridiplantae > Streptophyta > Magnoliopsida > Poales > Poaceae > Hordeum > Hordeum vulgare. The sequence continues at coordinate 561,320,598 of NC_058523.1, read as the reverse complement.
TCCTCCGGTGATCTGAATGTTTCGAGATCTCTGGGGTCCACTTACGGGGTACTCGTCAAAACTCTCAGTTTTGGCCTATCCTCGATAGGTTTGTATGCTATTAGTCACTCATTTTGGGTCCTCCTGCGGTCCGAACGTTTAGGGAACCCCGGGGTCAGGTTACGGAGAACTCGTCAAAACTCGCAGTTTTGTCCTATTCTGGCCAGTTTTGTATGCTATTAGTCACTTATTTTGGGTCCCGCTGCGCTCCGAATGTTTCGGGAACCAACGGTCCGGTTACGGGGAACTCGTAAAAACTCGCAGTTTTGGCCTATTCCCTCCAGTTTTGTATGCTATTAGTCACTGATTTCGGGTCCCGATGTGATCCGAATGTTTCGGGACCCCTTGGGCCGGTTACGGGGAACTCGTCAAAACTCGCAATTTGGCCTATTCTGGCCAGTATTGTATGCTATTAGTCATTGATTTTGGGTCCCGCTTCGATCCAAACGTTTCAGGAACCCTGGGGTCCGGTTACTTGGAACTCGTAAAAACACGCAGTTTTGGCCCATTCCGGCCGGTTTTGTATGCTATTAGTCACTGATTTTGGGTCCCGCTCTGATACGAAAATTTCAGGAACCCCGGGGTCCGGTTCTGGGGAACTCGTTAAAACTAGCAGTTTTGGCCTATTCTGGCGAGTTTTGTATGCTATTACTCACTGCTTTTGGGTCCCACTGTGATTCGAATGTTTCGGGAACCCCGGGGTCCTCTTACAGGGAACTCATCAAAACTTGTAGTTTTGGTGTATTATGGCCAGTTTTGTATGCTATTACTCACTGATTTTGGGTCCCACTGCGATCCGAACGTTTCAGGAACCTCGGGGTCCGGTTACGTGGAACTCGTCAAAACTCGCAGTTTTGGCCTATTCTAGCCAGTTTTGTATGCTATTAGTCACTGATTTTGGGTCCCGCTTCGATCCAAACGTTTCGGGAACCCCGGGGTCCGGTTACCTGGTACTTGTCAAAACTCGCAGTTTTGGCCTATTCCGGCCAGTTTTGTATACTATTACTCACTGATTTTTGGTCCTGCTTCGATCCGAACGTTTCGGGATCCCTTGGGTCCGGTTACGTGGAACTCGTCAAAACTCACAGTTTTTGCCCATTCCGGCCAGTTTTGTAAGCTATTACTCACTGATTTTGGGTCCCGCTTCGAGCCAAACGTTTCGGGAACCCTTGGGTCCGGTTACTTGGAACTCGTCAAAAGTCGTAGTTTTGGCCCATTCCGGCCGGTTTTGTATGCTATTAGTCACTAATTTTGGGTCCCGCTGTGATCCGAAAATTTCGGGAACCCCGGGCTCCGGTTATGGAGAACTCGTCAAAGCTCGTAGTACGAACCTTTCGGGAACCCCGGGGTACGATTACGAAGAACTCGTCAAAACTCGTAGTTTTGGCCTATTCCGGCCAGTTTTCTATGCTATTAGTCACTGATTTTGGGTCCCGCTGTGATCCGAATGTTTCGGGAACCCGGGGTCAGGTTACGGGGAACTCGTGCTAACTCGCAGTTTTGGCCTATTCTGGCCAGTTTTGTATGCTACTACTCACTGATTTTCGATCCTGCTGCGATCCAAACGTTTCTGGAACCCCGAGGTCTAGTTGCGGGGAACTCGTCAAAACACGCAGTTTTGGCCTATTCCGGCATGGTTTGTAGGCTATTAGTCACTACTTTTGGGTCCTCCTATGTTCCGAACGTTTCGGGAACCTTGGGGTCCGGTTACGGAGAACTCGTCAAAACTCGCAGTTTTGGCCTATTCCAGCGAGTTTTGTATGCTATTAGTCACTGATTTCGGGTCCCGATGTGATCCGCATGTTTCGGGAACCCTTGGGTCGGTTACGGGGAACTCGTCAAAACTCGCAGTTTTGGCCTATTCCGGCCAGTTTTGCATGCTATTACTCACTGATTTTGGGTCCCTCTTCAAGCCAAACGTTTCGGGAACCCCGGGGTCTGGTTACCTGGAACTCGTCAAAACTCGCAGTTTTGGCCCATTCCGGCCGGTTTTGTATGGTATTAGTCATTGATTTTGGGTCCCGCTCTGATACAAAAATTTCAGGAACCCCGGGGGCCGGTTCTGGGGAACTCGTCAAAACTAGCAGTTTTGGCCTATTCTGGCGAGTTTTGTATGCTATTACTCACTGGTTTTGGGTCCCACTGCGATCAGAATGTTTCGGGTACCCGCGGTCCGGTTACGGGGAACTCGTAAAACTCGCAGTTTTGGCCTATTCCGGCCAGTTTTGTATGCTATTAGTCACTGATTTCGGGTCCCGATGTGATCCGAATGTTTCGGGAACACTTGGGCCGGTTACGGGGAACTCGTCAAAACTCGCAGTTTTGGCCTATTCCGGCTAGTTTTGTATGCTATTACTCACTGATTTTGGGTCCACTCCGGCCGGTTTTGTATGCTATTAGTCACTGATTTTGGGTCCCCCTCTGATCCGAAAATTTCGGGAACCCCGGGGTCCGGTTGTGGGGAACTCGTGAAAACTCACAGTTTTGGCCTATTCTCGCGAGTTTTGTATGCTATTACTCACTGATTTTGGGTCCCACTTTGAGTCGAATGTTTTGGGAAACCCCGGGGTCCTGTTAGGGGGAACTCGTCAAAACTCGTAGTTTTGGTGTATTATGGACAATTTTCTATGCTATTACTCACTGATTTTGGGTCCCGCTGCGATCCGAACGTTTCAGGAACCTCGGGGTCCTGTTACGGGGAACTCGTCAAAACTCGCAGTTTTGGCCTATTCTAGTCAGTTTTGTATGCTATTGGTCACTGATTTTGGGTCCCGCTTCGATCCAAATGTTTCGGGAACCCCGGGGTCCGGTTACCTGGTACACGTCAAAACTCACAGTTTTGGCCTATTCTCGCTAGTTTTGCATGCTATTACTCACTGATTTTGGGTCCTGCTTTGATCCGAACGTTGCGGTAACCCTGGGGTCCGGTTTCGGGGAACTCATCAAAACTCACAGTTTTGGCCCATTCCGGTCGGTTTTGTATGCTATTAGTCACTTATTTTGGGTCCCGCTGTGATCCGAAAATTTCGGGAACACCAGGATCCAGTTATGGGGAAGTCGTCAAATCTCGCAGTTTTGGCCTATTCTGGCGAGTTTTGTATGCTATTACTCACTGATTTTGGGTCCCACTGTGATCCGAATGTCTCAGGAACCCCGGGGTCCTGTTACGGAGAACCCGTCAAAACTCGTAGTTTTGGTCTATGGTGGCCAGTTTTGTATGCTACTCATTGATTTTGGGTCCGAGTGCGATCCGAACGTTTCAGGAACCTCGGGGTCCGGTTACGTGGAACTCGTAAAAACTTGCAGTTTTGGCCTATTCTGGCCAGTATTGTATGCTATTAGTCATTGATTTTGGGTCCCGCTTCGATACAAACGTTTTGGGAAACCGGGGAAACTCACAGTTTTAGCCCATTCCGGCCAGTTTTGTATGCTATTAGTCACTAATTTTGGGTCCCGCTGTGATCCGAAAATTTCGGGAACACCAGGGTCCAGTTATGGGGAACTATTCAAATCTCGCAGTTTTGGCCTATTCTGGCGAGTTTTGTATGCTATTACTCACTGACTAGTTGGATGCGTGTGCGCTGCCACGGAACAAAACAGTCTATAAAGACAATAAGAAATGAAATTGTTTATCTATGGCAATTGCAAATGTGTAGAACAATCAATAAAGGCAATACAAATCAAATTGTTTTTCTATGGCAATTGAAAATTCTCAAACTGTCTATTGCTACAAGCATCGTGTGTTGTCTCCTCTTAAACTCTACCAAATCACCGTATGGTTCTTGGCATCAACAGTTACACATGATGGAGTATTCCGATTGTCGTAGTGTTATCACGGGTAGGAGACCAAATAATACCAACGTGTACAACATTGGTAACAAAAGTGTGACCACAACTGCAATTGGTTTCACAGGATGGTCGTACGCTAAGCACCTCAGTTTAACATGAACGATGAAGGGTCACACAAACATCGTTACTACCCGTTGTCCAGTTTGGTAATAGTGACCAAGCTAAATAAAGATGGAAACTATGTTTGGGCTCTCCCCGTCATCGTTACTCTCTTCTATTGAGTAACCCCATCACCGCTACTCAAACCATGAATATTCACTTCCGCATTTCCCTCAAGCATAAGAAAAGCACCGCATTATTTACCTTTTAACAGTAGAGGTTTGTTTGCATCATTCACAAAAAACATAGGAATATAAAATGTAGCCATTTATTAGTTTGCAAGAAGATTTTCCAGTGGAGATTAAGCTTAGAGATATGCAACAAAGATCACTGAACAAAATCAGTCAGTGATACGCGAAATATTTATCTCACAAAAAAGTATGGCTTTATTTCAACATTATAAAACGGAAATAGCAAGATTACATGCGGTTGGCCACCAGTGAAAAGTAAAACAAAATAAGTAAAAAACATAGGAGAATCAAAAAAAGGAAACTCCACAACCTACAAGTTCACCTCATGCGTAGTTACTACTACTTCCACTATAGAAAAACCATCCATCAACATACGCTGGAGCAACAGCAACTTCACACAGCAGAACAAAGAAAAATGAAATGTCACCATATATACAAGAGAGTCATTTTTTCCTACTCCCTTTGTACCGAAATATCTGTAGAGTGAACTGCACTATAAATATTTCAGTACAGAGGGAGTATCTCCTATAATAAAATTCAGAAAAAGGGATAAATTTTACCATGTGTCCCTCCAGCCTGGACCTCAGTGTGGAATAGAACTATAGCGGTTCTAAGGATCCCTTCTCATGCTTGACCCGCAAGCTTGCCTGACCATTCTCATACTACATCTGTGTGCCCACACCAACCATGTCATATCCACTCTTGTGGCCCTGCCGCTGAATGAAAAAATGTAATAGTGCAAGGACAGCATGCCAATCTTCAATGCAAACTTGGTGTGCCTGAAGTGATGATATGTGTTCTGCAAGTGTTATTAGTATGTGAGAGCAGTATAACTTCAATTCCCTTCCCCCTATTTTTCCAATGTGTCAATCGGTGATACTTGCATTTCGGATTGATGTCCCTGAGGAAGATAGGCAGTCTGGTCTAGGTGTGAGAGTGGCAAAGGCGAATATGTTAGAATCATGTTGTCTAGCTGCGAGAGTGGCAAAGGCAAAATCTGTTATACTGATGCTATCTCAAGGAAAATGGAAAAAATGATACCAGGTCGGTATGTCACAAATAGCTAATAAACACTTGTTGGAATCCTTTGAGGATTATGGAGGACGATTTGTTGGAGAAATCATAGTAGAGTGAATTGTTGTAGTCTTGCTAGTATTTGATTTTCAGACATTGTAGTTGTTATGACCGGCACTACGTGACAAAGGAGGAGGCCCAATGGGCAGGATTGACTTCACCACCTACGACGGTATAGAGGACCCCCTCAATTGGCTCAATCAGTGTGAGCAGTTCTTCCGGGGCAAACGCACTCTCGCGACCGGCCGAGCTCTTTGTCGGTGGTCTGCCAGATCACATCCGCGTGGACGTGGAGTTTCGGGGGCCCCAGGAACTCCAGATGGCCATGTACTACGCCTGTGCCTTCGAGCGTTGCGCGCTGGCCTTGCAGCAGGTGGCGCCGGCTCGGAGTGGCCGACAACCGGCCCGGGTTCCCCAGACTACGACTATGCTGGGCCGTCCGCCCCCGGTCCCTCCTGCGACTACTACTTCGGCCTCGACGCGGCCCTTCCGCCAGCTCTTCCCGCCGAGCAACTCGAGTGCCGTCGCTAGGGGCTATGGTTTGACTGTGATGAGCCCTACATGCCGGACCACGTCTGCCCACGCTTCTTCTACTTGGAAGCGGACGACTTCTACATCCCAGACGATTGGGCCCTGGTTCGGGACTGGGCGCGGTCTTGTGTGACGTGCCAGCATAACAAGATAGAGACACGACAGCCGACAGGGCATCTACAGCCCTTGGAGGTGCCCTCTCAGGTTTGGGCCGATATTACCATGGACTTCATCGAGGGCCTTCCCAAGGTGGGGGGAAAGCCCGTCATCCTCACCGTGGTCGATCGCTTCTCCAAGTACGCCCACTTCATCGCGCTTGGCCATCCTTACACCACCACCTCCGTGGCCCGGGCCTTCTTCGACGGCATCGTTCGCCTACACGGGTTTCCCTCTTCGATCGTCAGCGACCGGGACTCGGTGTTCCCGGGGAATGTCTGGCGCGATCTCTTCAGGATGGCGGGCGTGAAGCTTCGCTTGAGAACGACATTCCATCCTCAGACGGACGGCCAATCCGAGGTGGTCAACAAGTTGATTGCCATGTATTTGCATTGTGTTACAGGTGATTGTCCTCGTGCTTGGGTGGATTGGCTTGCGTGGGCGGAGTACTGCTACAACACCTCTTATCACTCCGCCCTGCGTGCCATGCCGTTCGAGGTGGTCTATGGCCGTCCGCCCCCTCCCATCCTCTCGGTTGACCCAGAGACGGCTAGGACGGAGGCGGCAGGTGATCTTCTTCGCAACCGTGACGAGATGCTTGCCGAGGTGCGTCAACGCCTCGTTCAGGCCCAGCAGTTGGCCAAGCACTACTATGACGGCCACCAACGCGAGGCGGAGTTCGCGGTGGGCGACTGGGTGTGGCTGCGTCTCCTTCACCATTCTATGCAGTCCCTTGACCCACGCGTGAAGCGCAAGCTAGGCCCATGCTATGCCGGGCCATTTTCCATGCTGGAGCGCATCGGAAAGGTGGCCCGCCTTCAGCTTTCGGTCGGTGCTCGCATCCACGACATCTTCCATGTGGGGCTCCTGAAGCCTTTCCGTGGGGAGCCACCGGGGGCAACGCCGGTGCTACCCCCGACCTTCCACGGGCGCCTCCTTCCCAGGCCAGCGAAGGTGTTGCGGGCCCAACTACGTCACGGGGTGTGGTACCTGTTGATCCAGTGGGAAGGCCTTCTAGAGGAGGACGTGACTCGGGAGCAGCGTGACGAATTCAGCCAACACTATCCAGACTTCTAGCTCGAGGACGAGTTGTTTGCGCAGGCGGGAGAGATGTTATGACCGGTACTACGTACCAAAGGAGGAGACCCAATGGGCAGGATTAGTTATGGGCTTAGCCCAAGTTATCTTAGTTATCTTAGTTTCCAAGTTATCTTAGTCAGCCGTGAGATTATATAAACCGATGTAAACAACTCTTTTCGAATTAAGCAATATAGTCATAACTCTATTGTCCGGCTCCTAGAGGAGCTAGAACCCTAGCTGCACTGCCGCCTCCCACCTCCGCCGCCTCCCTCTAGCGCGCAACGGCTCCCTGCCGGCGGCTGCCGCGCTCCAGCCCTCGCCAACCCTGCTTCATCCCCTACAACCTCCGCCCTAGACCCGGTAGAACCCTAGCTGTTCCTACGAGTAGTCCTGCAAGAAGCAGACCAAATGTCCATAGGAAATTCTAAAATCTACACCCCCCCAAAATAAAAATCACCAATTTTCCAAATCCACGAAGCAATACAATAATTCATATTGTACATGAAGAGACCTTTGTAGAAAAGCTATTAACTAATGCATTTTGGTATTTATAATCAGTCTTAGTACAAGCTACGTGTGGCGGCACAAGTCATTGTGAACCTGATATATAGATGTAACTAATCAGAGATTGTAATGTGATAATGTAAGTTACCGTGCAAGAGAAACCTACTTCATGTTCATCACCCCACTCTTTTCACTATCATCTTCTAAGTGAGCGAATTGCCTCCAGAAATTGATAACATCACTGCATAACAAAAAAAAGATGAAGAGCCAATGGCATAAGTTGCTACATAGACAAAATAACACTGAAAAATTTACAAGCATGTCACAGAAACCTACCATGGAGAAAGCTCATACCTTAGAGACGTTCATCAAATCCTTGAGAAGCTAAGGGTGGTAATCCAAATCTCCCTAAATATAAGTTCCTTGATGTCTTATTTCGTAAACTTTTTTTCGTCCAAACTCAAACTCAATTTTCAAAATTGGTTAGATGATAGTTTTCTCTTTAGTTTTACGACACCCTTAAAATGAGGATCAACCATGAATATATGATTTTTTCACATTAATAAAAATGGCAGTGAACTCAAAGGATCCTTTAGAATTTGACGACAAAAATCATATGTGTACCACTCACGTATAGCTGCTTGGCCCGGCAACCTCAAGCACCATTGCTTACTTTTGTGCCGCTCAAGAACCATTGCTTGCTTCTGTGCTGCTAGCCCTGCCCCAATGTCTATGAGTCAGCTGCACGCGACGGCCACAAACACGACCGTGTCATGGTACAACACTACCGCCTTGCTCACCATGTTTTTGCCTGATGTCTCCCTGGCCTCCACCCTGCCTCCCCGTTTACCCGTCCTAATGTTTGTGATAGTACAACACCAACTCACGCCGATACCACCCACAGGCGTCCTGTCCATTGTGATTACCCCTCATAACGTGTAAGATCTATAATTTGGATCTTAATGTAACTGAAGAAATTTGATACATTGTGAGTAACATAAGCAACTTTAAGACCCGATTCACACTTCAATGCCTAATCATCCATATTGGGAAATGAGTTGGAAATAGTTACAAGGCAGTAAGCTTTCCTCACCTGTTCCAGGACCTAAAGTTTAGGCCTCGCATTCTCCATATTAGAAGACTATGCTTGATTGAATCTTGCGTTGCTGGAGCTGCAATATCAACATGACAACATCTATATGTCTCCCACCTTTGTAAAAAGGTAACACCATATCAATGTAAAAAAAACTCTAGACAAGAGAATACTCCAGCTTCAAATAATTTGTAGTGTATACAATAAACTGAAAGAAGTTATAACCCTTGTCAATTACCTACCAATTAAGCATCCAAACAAGCAGAACCTACTTTGGCATAACCTTCACAGTGAAACTCAATTACAAAATATGCAATCACTAATGGCTTGTGTTACATCACCATACAGTAAAAATGGCTTTGCATCGGTGCTCAACATTATAAGTTCTAATTTACTTATCAGGACAATCGTTGCCGTGTCATTAAGCAGCAACCAAGAAACATTTGAACAATAAACAAACGGGAACAATGAAGTTGAAGGCAGGACAAGAAGATCAATAGGGCATTACGTGTCAGATCTGTCCATAGATGGATTATAGGTTGCAAGCGTACCTCATGGATGAGTGGGACACAGGGCATGACTGCCTTGGGAAAGTAGCGAAGGACGAATCCGAGGTTGCTGTCGGAGAGGAGCCTGTTCCTGCACGAAGGCGGACCCGGACAGCGAGAACTCGATGTGGTCCGGGTCGATGAGGACGAGGCCGCTGCCGTCGATGGCCTCGCGGACGATGTCCGCGGCGGCCGGGCGGGCGAAGAGGTGGATCTGGCAGGGAAGCTTGTAGAAACTAGTGCCGGCCTTGGAGGACCGGCCGTCGGGCACGACGACGAGGGTGTTGGCGACGAGGTGGGAATCGAGGAGTGGGGCGAGGACCTTGGCGGTGCGGCCCTCGATGTGGCCGCCGTGTCGGCCGCGGCTGTTGTGGACGGCGATCGCGTTGCTGTCGAAGCGGTTGGCGATGGCGATGGCGTGGCTGAAGGCCCTGCCGCTGGCGCCAGAGTTCCACCCGACGGCAGCCGAGTTCGCCGACCCCGTCGCCTACATCCTCAGGATCGAGCCCGCTGCAGCGCCCTTCGGCATCTGCAAGGTCGTGCCACCTTGCCCCCGCCCGCCCCGCAAGGCCATGCTCGCCAGGACCGCCTGCTCCCTCGCCGCCAACGCCAAGCCCGACGCCGCCGACGCGCAGGCCTCTTCGTCCTTCCCCGTCCGCCACCAGTACCTGGGCCGCTGCCCGCGCGCCCCGCGCCCCGCGCTCCAGCCCGTCTGGCTCTCCGCGCGCCGCTACACACTCTGCCCGCTCCTCGCCCGCCTCGGCGTCCCCGCCTCCAGCCACGACCGCCTCCCCCCGCTCGACCACGAGGCGCTCTTCTGGCGTGCCGCCTCCGCCGACCGCCCCGTCACCGTCGACTACGCCAGCGACATGCCTGGCTCCGGCTTCCCCCCTGCCCCGCCGCGCGCTCTGCCCAGGGCCACCAGCCCGCGCACGTCGGGGAGACGGCCTGGAACATGCGCGCCGCCGCCAGGAGCCCCGGGTCGCTGCTGCGGTTCATGCGCGACGAGGTGGCCAGGGTCACCACGCCCATGCTCTACCTCGGCATGCTCTTCAGTTGGTTCGCCTGGCACGTCGAGGACCACGACCTCCAAAGCCTCGTCGCGGAGGATGGATGGATTGATGGATGTCTGTTGTCTCAGTGGGTGGGGGAGGGGGATCTAGCGCGGGGGAGGGGGATCTAGCACGGGGGAGGGGAACGAGAATGCCCCAACGCCACCTTCATTGTGGGCACGGCAGGGCTTTGCTGGCCGGCCCTCCGGCGGCGGTCCTGCGGGAAGTGGTGGTGGAGGTGGGAACCTGGGCGGCGGCGTGGGCTGCCGAGATGAGCGAGAGCCGTGGGCGATCGTGATAAGTGAGAGAGACCAGATCGGGTGGGGAGAGGTGGGTGGGAAACATGGTAGTTTTTTTTACGTGGGAGGGGGAGGTCGAACGAAGGGACGTGTCGCTGGGAGGTCGAACCATCCGTGTGGTCAAACCATCACGACGTTCGATCCTGCTTTAATAGTAGAGATTTTGGGTCCCGCTGTGATCCAAATGTTTCAGGAACCCCGGGGTCGTGTTACGGAGAACTTGTCAAAACTCGTAGTTTTGGTCTATGGTGGCCAGTTTTGTATGCTACTCACTGATTTTGGGTCCTAGTGTGATCCGAACGTTTCAGGAACCTCGGGGTCCGGTTACGTGGAACTCGTAAAAACTTGCAGTTTTGATCTATTCTTGCCAGTATTGTATGCTATTAGTCACTGATTTTGGGTCCCGCATCGATCCAAACGTTTTGGGAAACCCGTGGTCCGGTTACCTAGAACTGGTCAAAACTCGTTGTTTTGGCCTATTCCGGCCAGTTCTGTATGCTATTACTCACTGATTTTGGGTCCCGCTTCGATCCGAACGTTTCGGGAACCCTGGGTCCGGTTACGGGGAACTCGTCAAAACTCACAGTTTTGGCCCATTCCGGCCGGTTTTGTATGTTATTAGTCACTGATTTTGGGTCCCGTTGTGATCCGAAAATTTCGGGAACTCCGGGGTCCTGTTACGGGGAATTCGTCAAAACTCGCAGTTTTGCATATTCTAGCGAGTTTTGTATACTATTACTCACTGATTTCGGGTCCCGCTTCGATCCGAATGTTTCGGGAACCCTTGTGCCGGTTACAAAAAACTCGTCAAAACTCGTAGTTTTTGCCTATTCCTGCCAGTTTTGTATGCTATTACTCACTGATTTTGGGTCCCTCTTCGATCCGAACGTTTCGGGAACCCCGGGGTCCGGTTACGTGGAACTCGTGAAAACTCGGAGTTTTGGCCCATTCCGTCCGGTTTTGTATGCTATTAGTCACTGATTTTTGGTCCCGCTATGATCCGAAAACTTCGGGAACCCCGTGGTCCGGTTATGGGGAACTCGTCAAAACTCGCAGTTTTGGCCTATTCTGGCGAGTTTTGTATGCTACTACGCATTGATTTTGGGTCATGCTGCGATCCGAACGTTTCAGGAACCTCGTGGTCCGGTTACGTGAAACCCGTCAAAACTCTACTCACTGATTTTAGATCCCGCTGCGATCCGAATGTTTCGGGAACCCCGAGGTCTTGTTGCGGGAAATCGTCAAAACTCGCAGTTTTGGCCTATTCCGGCCAGGTTTGTAGGCTATTAGTCACTAATTTTGGGTCCTCCTATGTTCCGAACGTTTCGGGAACCCCGGGGTTCGGTTACGGAGAACTCGTCAAAACTCACAGATTTAGCCTATTCTGGCTAGGTTTGTATGCTATTAGTCACTGATTTTGGGTCCTCCTGCGATCTGAATGTTTCGAGATCCCTGGGGCCCACTTACGGGGTACTCGTCAAAACTCTCAGTTTTGGCCTATCCTCGATAGGTTTGTATGCTACTAGTCACTCATTTTGGGTCCTCCTGCGGTCCGAACGTTTAGGGAACCCCGGGGTCCGGTTACGGAGAACTCGTCAAAACTCGCAGTTTTGTCCTATTCCGGCCAGTTTTCTACGCTATTAGTCACTTATTTTGGGTCCCGATGCGCTCCGAATGTTTCGGGAACCCGCGGTCCGGTGACGGGGAACTCGTAAAAACTCGACGTTTTGGCCTATTCCGGCCAGTTTTGTATACTAATAGTCACTGATTTCGGGTCCCGATGTGATCTGAATGTTTCGGGTACCCTTGGGCCGGTTACGGGGAACTCATCAAAACTCGCATTTTGGCTATTCCGGCCGGTTTTGTATGCTATTACTCACTGATTTTGGGTCCCGCTTCGAGCCAAACGTTTCGGGAACCCTTGGGTCCGGTTCTGGAGAACTCGTCAAAACTCGCAGTTTTGGCCCATTCCGGCCGGTTTTGTATGCTATTAGTCACTGATTTTGGGTCCCGCTCTGATACGAAAATTTCAGGAACCCCGGGGTCCGGTTGTGCGGAACTCGTGAAAACTTGCAGTTCTGGCCTATTCTGGCGAGTTTTGTATGCTATTACTCACTGATTTTGGGTCCTACTGTGATTCGAATATTTCGGGAACCCCGGGGTCCTATTACGGGGAACTCGTCAAAACTCATAGTTTTGGTGTATTATGGCCAGTTTTGTACGCTATTACTCACTGATTTTGGGTCCCACTGCGATCCGAACCTTTCGGGAACCTCGGGGTCCGGTTACGTGGAACTCGTCAAAACTCGCAGTTTTGGCCTATTCTAGCCAGTTTTGTATGCTATTACTCACTGATTTAGGGTCCCGCTTCAATCCAAACGTTTCGGGATTCCCGGGGTCCGGTTACCTGGTACTCGTCAAAACTCGCAGTTTTGGCCTATTCCGGCCAGTTTTGTATGCTATTACTCACTGATTTTGGGTCCAGCTTCGATCCGAACATTTCGGGAACCCTGGGGTCCGGTTACGTGGAACTCGTCAAAACTCACAGTTTTGGCCCATTCCGGCCGGTTTTGTATGCTATTACTCACTGATTTTGGGTCCCGCTTCGAGCCAAACGTTTCGGGAACCCTTGGGTCCGGTTCTGGAGAACTCGTCAAAACTCGTAGTTTTGGCCCATTCCGGCCGGTTTTGTATGCTATTACTCACTAATTTTGGGTCCCGCTGTGATCCAAATGTTTGAGGAACCCCGGGGACCTGTTACGGAGAACTCGCCAAAACTCGTAGTTTTGGTCTATGGTGGCCAGTTTTGTATGCTACTCACTGATTTTGGGTCCAAGTGCGATCCGAACATTTCAGGAACCTCGGGGTCCGATTACGTGGAACTCGTAAAAACTTGCAGTTTTGGCCTATTCTGGCCAGTATTGTATGCTATTAGTCACTGATTTTGGGTCCCGCATCGATCCAAACGTTTTGGGAAACCCGTGGTCTGGTTCCCTAGAACTCGTCAAAATTCGCAGTTTTGGGCTATTCCGGCCAGTTTTGTATGCTATTACTCGCTGATTTTGGGTCCCGCTTCGATCCGAACGTTTCGGGAACCCTGGGTCCGGTTACGGGGAACTCATCAAAACTCATAGTTTTGGCCCATTCCGGCCGGTTTTGTATGCTATTAGTCACTGATTTTGGGTCCCGTTGTGATCCGAAAATTTCGGGAACCCCGGGCTCCACTTATCGAGAACTCGTTGACTCGCGAGTTTTGTGTGCTATTACTCACTGACTTTGGGTCCCGCTGTGATCCAAATGTTTCAGGAACCCCGGGGTCGTGTTACGGAGAACTCGTCAAAACTCGTAGTTTTGGTCTATGGTGGCCAGTTTTGTATGCTCCTCACTGATTTTGGGTCCCACTGCGATCCGAACGTTTCAGGAACCTCGGGGTCCGGTTACGTGGAACTCGTAAACACTTGCAGTTTTGGCCTATTCTTGCCAGTATTGTATGCTATTAGTCACTGATTTTGGGTCCCGCATCGATCCAAACGTTTTGGGAAACCCGTGGTCCCGTTAGCTAGAACTCGTCAAAATTCGCTATTTTGGCCTATTCCGGCCAGTTTTGTATGCTATTACTCACTGATTTTGGGTCCCGCTTCGATCCGAACGTTTCGGGAACCCTGGGTCCGGTTACGGGGAACTCGTCAAAACTCACAGTTTTGGCCCATTCCGGCCGGTTTTGTATGCTATTAGTCACTGATTTTGGGTCCCGTTGTGATCTGAAAATTTCGGGAATTCCGGGGTCCTGTTACGGGGAATTCGTCAAAACTCGCAGTTTTGGCATATTCTAGCGAGTTTTGTATGCTACTACTCAGTGATTTTGGGTCCCGCTTCGATCCGAATGTTTCAGGAACCCTTGTGCCGGTTACGAAAAATTGTCAAAACTCGCAGTTTTTGCCTATTCCGGCCAGTTTTGTATGCTATTACTCACTGATTTTGGGTCCCGCTTCGATCCGAACGTTTCGGGAACCCCGGGGTCCGGTTACGTGGAACTCGTCAAAACTCGGAGTTTTGGCCCATTCCGTCCGGTTTTGTATGCTATTAGTCACTGATTTTGGGTCCCGCTATGATCCGAAAACTTCGGAAACCCCGTGGTCCGGTTATGGGGAACTCGTCAAAACTCGCAGTTTTGGCCTATTCTGGCGAGTTTTGTATGCTACTACTCATTGATTTTGGGTCATGCTTCGATCCGAACGGTTCAGGAACCTCGGGGTCCGGTTACGTGAAACCCGTCAAAGCTCGCAGTTTTGGCCTATTGTAGCCAATTTTGTATGCTATTAGTCACTGATTTTGGGTCCCGCTTCAATCCACACGTTTCGGGAATCCTGGGGTCCGGTTACCTGGTACTCGTGAAACCTTGCAGTTTTGGCCTATTCTGACCCGTTTTGTATGCTATTACTCACTGATTTTGGGTCCTGCTTCGATCCGAACGTTTCAGGAACCCTGGGGTCCGGTTACGTGCAACTCGTCAAAACTCACAGTTTTTGCCCATTCTGGCCGGTTTTTATGCTATTACTCACTGATTTTGGGTCCCGCTTCGAGCCAAACGTTTCGGGAACCCTTTGGTCCGGTTACTTGGAACTCATGAAAACTCGTAGTTTTGGCCCATTCTGGCCGGTTTTGTATGCTATTAGTCACTGATTTAGGGTCCCGCTGTGATCCGAAAATTTCGGGAACCCCGGGTTCCGATTATGGAGCACTCGTCAAAACTCGCAGTTTTGGCCTATTCTGGCGAGTTTTGTATGCTATTTGTCACTGATTTTGGGTCCCGCTGTGATCCAAATGTTCCAGGAACCCGGGGTTAGGTTACGAGGAACTCGTGATAACTCGCAGTTTTGGCCTATTTCGGGCAGTTTTTTATGCTGTTTGTCACTGATTTCGTGTCCCGATGTGATCCGAATGTTTCGGGAACCCTTGGGCCGGTTACGGAAAATTCATCAAAACTCGCAGTTTTGGCCTATTCCGGCCAGTTTTTATGCTATTACTCACTGATTTTGGGTCCCGATTCGATCCTAACGTTTCGGGAACCCCGGGGTCCCGTTACGTGGAACTCGTCAAAACTCGCAGTTTTGGCCCATTCCAACCGGTTTTGTATGCTATTAGTCACTGATTTTGGGTCCCGCTGTGATCCGAAAATTTCGGGAACCCAGGGGTCCTGTTATGGGTAACTCGTCAAAACTCGCAGTTTTGGCCTATTCTAGCGAGTTTTGTATGCACTAATTTTGGGTCCCGCTGCGATCCGAATGTTTCGGGAACCCCGGGGTCCTGTTACGGGGAACTCGTCAAAACTCGTAGTTTTGGTCTATGGTGGCCAGTTTTGTATGCTATTACTCACTAATTTTGGGTCCCACTACGATCCAACGTTTCAAGAACCCCGGGGTCCGGTTACGTGGAACTCGTCAAAATTCGTAGTTTTGGCCTATTCTGGCCAGTTTTGTATGCTTACTAAATGATTTTGGGTCCTGCTGTGATCCGAACGTTTCGGGAACCTTGGCATCCGGTTACGGGGAACTCGTCAAAAATCGCAGTTTTGGCCTATTGTGGCCAGTTTTGTATGCTATTCGTCATTGATTTTGGGTCCCGCTGCGATCCGAATGTTTCAGGAACCAGAGGGTCTGGTTACGTGGAACCCTTTAAAACTCACAGTTTTAGCCTATTCTGGCTAGTTTCGTATGCTACTACTAACTGATTTTGGATCTCTCTACGATCCGAAAGCTTCGGGAACCCCGAGGTCTAGTTGCGGGGAACTCATCAAAACTCATAGTTTTGGCCTATTCGGCCATCTATTAGTCACTACTTTTGGGTCCACCTACGTTCCAAACGTTTCGGGAACCTTGGGGTCCGGTTACGGAGAACTCGTCAAAACTCGAAGTTTTAGCCTATTCTGGCTAGGTTTGTATGCTATTAGTCACTGATTTTGGGTCCTCCTGCGATCCGAACGTTTCGGGATCCCCGGGGTCCAGTTACGGGGAACTCGTCAAAACTCATAGTTTTGGCCTATTCTGGTTAGGTTTGTATGCTATTAGTTACTTATTTTGGTTCCTCTTGCGATCCGAACGTTTCAGGAACCTTGAGGTCCGGTTATGGAGAACTCGTCAAAACTCGCAGTTTTGGCCTATTCTGGCTAGGTTTGTATGATATTAGTCGCTGATTTTGGGTCCTCCTGCGATCCAAACGTTTTGGGCAACCCGGGGTCCAGTTACGGGGAACTCATCAAAACTCACAGTTTTGGCCTATTCTCGCTTGGTTTGTATGCTATTAGTCACTTATTTTGGGTCCTCCTGCGGTCCAAATGTTTCGGGAACCCTGGCGTCTGGTTACGACGAACTCATGATAACTCGCAGTTCTGGCCTATTCCGGCCAGTTTTGTATGCTATTAGTCACTGTTTTTGGGTCCCGATGTGATCCGAATGTTTTGGGAACCCTTGGGCCGGTTACGGAAAACTCGTCAAAACTCGCAGTTTTAGCCTATTCCGGCCAGTTTTGTATGCTATTAATCACTGATTTTGGGTCCCGCTTCGATCCGAACGTTTCGGGAACCCCGGGGTCCGGTTACGTGGAACTCGTCAGAACTCAAGGTCACTGATTTTGGGTCCCGCTGTGATCCGAAAATTTCGGGAACCCAAGGTCTGCTTATGAGGAACTCGTCAAAACTCGCAGTTTTGGACTATTGTGGCCAGTTTTGTATGCTATTAGTCATTGATTTTGGGTCCTGCTGCGCTCCGAACGTTTCAGGAACCCCGGGGTCCGGTTACGTGGAACCCGTCAAAACTCGTAGTTTTGGCCTATTCTGGCCAGTTTCGTATGCTACTACTCACTGATTTTGGATCCCGCTGCGATCCAAATGTTTCGGGAACCCGGAGGTCTAGTTGCGGGGAACTCGTCAAAACTCGCAGTTTTGGCCTATTCCGGCAAGGATTGTAGGCTATTAGTCACTAATTTTGGGTCCTCCTACGTTCCGAACGTTTCGGGAACCTTGGGGTCCGGTGACGGAGAACTCGTCAAACTCACAGTTTTAGCCTATTCTCGCTAAGTTTGTATGCTATTAGTCACTGATTTTGGGTCCTCCTGCGATCCGAATGTTTCGGGATCCCTGGGTCCACTTACGGGGAACTCGTCAAAACTCTCAGTTTTGGCCTATCCTCGATAGGTTTGTATGCTATTAGTCACTCATTTTGGGTCCTCCTGCGATCCAAACATTTCAGGAACCCCGGGGTCCGGTTACGGAGAACTCGTCAAAACTCGCAGTTTTGTCCTATTCCGGCCAGTTTTCTATGCTATTAGTCACTTATTTTGGGTCTCACTGTGATCCAAATGTTTCGGGAACCCAGGGTCCGGTTACGGGGAACTCATAAAAACTCGCTGTTTTGGCCTATTCCGGCCAGTTTTGTATGCTATTAGTCAGTGATTTCGGGTCCCGATGTGATCCGAATGTTTCGGGAACCCTCGGGCCGGTTACGGGGAACTCGTCAAAACTCACAGTTTTGGACTATTCTCGCCAGTTTTGTATGCCATTAGTCACTGATTTTGGGTCCCGCTTCGATCCGAACGTTTCGGGAACCCCGTGGTCCAGTTACGTGGAACTCGTCAAAACTCACAGTTTTGGCCCATTCTGGCCGGTTTTGTATGCTATTAGAGCATCTCCAAGAGCATACCCATATTTTGGGTAGTCAAAACCATTATGGGTAGAGGAGAGAGAAGGTTTGGGTATCCAAAAAAATTTCTCCTTTTCAAGCTTACCCATATTTGGATACACAAAAACTTGATAGCCCATTCTTTGTGCTTCTAGTTCTATTTGTGCAAATGCAACCGAATCACAAATACAATCAATTCAAACGTGCTAAATTAAAATTCTCAAATTGTCAAACAAATAGAGCATATTACAACACAATGTTCATCAAATCAAACACAAATGTTAAACGAAACCGAATTAGCAATCGAAATACGAACTCAAGTATCTAGAAAAATTGATAGCACATCCAAATCGAAATAGCCAACTACCAAAACATTTCTATAGATGTTTGAAACAAAAAATTAAAAAGGAAAAAAATAAAAAACAAAGAAATTACCTTGCAAGCAAACCGACGAACACCTTGCGGGCGGCGGCGGCGATTTGCGCCGGCGAGGGTGTCGGGGACACGGCGGCTGTCGGGGATGTGGGGAGGGAGGCGGTGAGGACTTCGGGCAAGCGGACGCGGCCGCACGCCACTCGTCCTGCCGCCGCGGTGAGGTCGTCGGCTGCCGCACGAGCTTGGCGCCGCGTGAGCTCGCCGCTGCCGGCCGAGGCGGGATGGAGGTCCTGGAGGCGGGGCGGAGGTCCAGGAGGCGTGCTGGAGGTCGGGGAGGCGGAGGGAGAGTCGCCGGCGCCGAGAATCGGCCGCCCCGCACTAGGCGACGGGGCCTCGATGCGGCAGACGGGCGGCTCGATGCGGCGGCGTCCGTGCTCGCCGATGGCCGGAGGAGGGAGGCGGGGCTGAGGGAGCGGTCGGGGACGGAGCGCCGATGGCCAGAGGGGGCGGCGGCGGCGGCGGCGCGGCAGCGGGGTCATGCAGGCGGGGGTCAGGGAGGAGTCGGTGAAGTTTCCGCTCGGGCAGTTGGTACTCCCGCGCTGATTTTGAGTCAGGTGGGTATTTGCCCCAGAATACCCATATATGCCAATTCTGGGCTAGATTATGGGTAGTGACCCCAATTTTTTTGTGTGGGGACCATTTATGGGTATGCTCTTGGAGCTAGTTTTTTGCCCCCAATATCCAAAAAAGTAGTTTTTGGGTATTGAGAGCAAATATGGGTATGCTCTTGGAGATGCTCTTAGTCACTTATCTTGGGTCCCGTTGTGATCCGAAAATTTCGGGAACCCCGAGGTCCGGTTATGGGGAACTCGTCAAAACTCGCAGTTTTGGCCTATTCTGACGAGTTTTGTATGCTATTACTCACTGATTTTGGGTCCCGTTGCGATCCGAATGTTTCGGGAACCCCGGGGTCCTGTTACGGGGAACTCGTCAAAACTCGTAGTTTTGGCCTATTCTCGCTAGGTTTGTATGCTATTAGTCACTTATTTTGGGTCCTCCTGCGGTCCGAACTTTTCGGGAACCCCAGGGTCCGGTTACGAAGAACTCGTCAAAACTCGCAGTTTTGGCCTATTCCGGCCAGTTTTCTATGCTATTAGTCACTGATTTTGGGTCCCACTGTGATCCGAATGTTTCGGGAATCTGGGGTCAGGTTACGGGGAACTCGTGATAACTCGCAGTTTCGGCCTATTCCGGCCAGTTTTGTATGCTATTAGTCACTGATTTCGGGTCCGGATGTGATCCGAATGTTTCGGGAACCCTTGGGCCGGTTACGGAAAACTCGTCAAAACTCATGGTTTTTGCCTATTCCGGCCAGTTTTGTATGCTATTACTCACTGATTTTGGGCCCCGCTTCGATTCGAACGTTTCGGGAACCCCGGGGTCCGGTTACGTGGAACTCGTTAAAACTCGCAGTTTTGGCCTATTCTGGCCAGTTTTTTATGCAATTACTCATTGATTTTGGGTCCCGCTTCGATTCGAACGTTTCGAGAACCCCGGGGTTCGGTTACGTGGAACTCGTCAAAACTCGAAGTTTTGGCCTATTCTGGCCAGTTATGTATGCTTACTCACTGATTTTGGGTCCCGCTGTGATCCGAACGTTTCGGGAACCTCGGGATCCGATTACGGGGAACTCCTCAAAAATCGTAGTTTAGGCCTATTGTGGCCAGTTTTGTATGCTATTAGTCATTGATTTTGGGCCCCACTGTGATCCGAATGTTTTGGGAACCCGGGATCAGGTTACGGGGAACTCGTGATACCTCACAGTTTTGCCCTATTCCGGCCAGTTTTGTATGCTATTTGTCACTGATTTCGGGTCCCGATGTGATCTGAATGTTTCAGGAACCCTTGGGCCGGTTACGGAAAACTCATCAAAACTCGCAGTTTTTGCCTATTCCGGCCAGTTTTGTATGCTATTACTCACTGATTTTGGGTCCTTCTTTGATTCTAACGTTTCAGGAACCCCGAGGTCCGGTTACGTGGAACTCGTCAAAACTCGCAGTTTTGGCCTATTCCGGCCAGTTTTCTATGCTATTAGTCACTGATTTTGGGTCCTCCTGCCGTTCGAACGTTTCGGGAACCCCGGGGTCCGGTTACGAAGAACTCGTCAAAACTCGCAGTTTTGGCCTATTCGGCCAGTTTTGTATGCTATTAGTCACTGATTTCGGGTCCCAATGTGATCCGTATGTTTCGGCAACCCTTGGGCCGGTTACGGAAAACTCGTCAAAACTCGCAGTTTTTGCCTATTCCGGCCAGTTTTGTACGCTATTACTCACTGATTTTGGGTCCCGCTTCGATTCGAACGTTTCGGGAACCCCGGGATCCGGTTACGGGGAACACGTCAAAACTCAGAGTTTTGGCCTATTCTGGCTAGTTTTGTATGCTTACTCACTGATTTTGGGTCTTGCTGCGATCCGAATGTTTCGGGAACCTCGGGATCTGGTTATGGGGAACTCGTCAAAAATATCAGTTTTGGCCTATTGTGGCCTGTTTTGTATGCTATTAGTCATTTATTTTGGGTCCCGCTGCGAACAGAACGTTTCAGGAACCCGACGGTCTGGTTACGTGGAACCCCTTAAAACTCATAGTTTTAGCCTATTCTGGCTAGATTTGCATGCTACTACTAACTGATTTTGGATCTCGCTGCGATCCGAACGTTTCGGGAACCCCGAGGTCTAGTTGCGGGGAACTCGTCAAAACTCACAGTTTTGGCCTATTCCGGCCAGGTTTGTAGGCTATTAGTCACTAATTTTGGGTCCGCCTACGTTCCGAACGTTTCGGAAACCTTGGGGTCCGGTTACGGGGAACTCGTGAAAACTTATAGTTTTGGCCTATTCTGGCTAGGTTTGTATGTTATTAGATACTTATTTTGGGTCCTCTTGTGATCCGAACGTTTCAGGAACCTTGAGGTCCGGTTACGGAGAACTCGTCAAAACTCACAGTTTTGGCCTATTCTGGCTAGTTTTGGCCCATTCCGGCCGGTTTTGTATGCTACTACTAACTGATTTTGCGTCCTGCTGTGATCCGAAAACTTCGGGAACCCCGAGGTCCGGTTATGGGGAACTCGTCAAAACTTGCACGTTTGGCCTATTCTGGCCAGTTTTGTAAGCTATTACTCACTAATTAGGGTCCCGCTGCGATCTGAATGTTTCGGGAACCCCGGGGTCCTGTTACAGGGAACTTATCAAAACTCGTAGTTTTGGTCTATGGTGGCCAGTTTTGTATGCTATTACTCACTAATTTTGGGTCCCACTGCGATCCGAACGTTTCACGAACCCCGGGGTCCGATTACGAAGAACTCATCGAAACACGCAGCTTTGGCCTATACCGGCCAGTTTTCTATGCTATTAGTCACTAATTTTGGGTCCCGCTGTGATCCAAATGTTTCGGAAACCCGGGGTGAGGTTACGGGGAACTCGTGATAACTCGCAGTTTTGGCCTATTCTAGCCAGTTTTGTATGCTACTACTCACTGATTTTCGATCTTGTTGCGATCAAACGTTTCTAGAACCCCGAGGTCTAGTTGCGGGGAACTCGTCAAAACACGCAGTTTTGGCCTATTCCGGCATGGTTTGTAGGCTATTAGTCACTACTTTTGGGTCCTCCTATGTTCCGAACATTTCGGGAACCTTGGTGTCCGGTTACGGAGAACTCGTCAAAACTCGCAGTTTTGGCCTATTCCAGCGAGTTTTGTATGCTATTAGTCACTGATTTCGGGTCCCGATGTGATCCGCATGTTTCGGGAACCCTTGGGTCGGTTACGGGAAACTCGTCAAAACTCGCAGTTTTGGCCTATTCCGACCAGTTTTGCGTGCTATTACTCACTGATTTTGGGTCCCTCTTCAAGCCAAACGTTTCGGGAACCCCGGGGTCTGGTTACCTGGAACTCGTCAAAACTCGAAGTTTTCTATGCTATTAGTCACTAATTTTGGGTCCCGCTGTGATCCAAATGTTTCGGAAACCGGGGGTGAGGTTACGGGGAACTCCTGATAACTCGCAGTTTTGGCCTATTCCGGCCAGTTTTGTATGCTATTAGTCACTGTTTTTGGGTCCCGATGTGATCGGAATGTTTTGGGAACCCTTGGGCCGGTTACGGAAAACTCGTCAAAACTCGCAGTTTTAGCCTATTCCGGCCAGTTTTGTATGCTATTACTAACTGATTTTGGGTCCCGCTTCGATCCAAACGTTTCGGGAACCCCGGGGTCCGGTTACGTGGAACTCGTCAGAACTCCTAGTTCTGGCCCATTCCGGCCGGTTTTGTATGCTATTAGTCACTGATTTTGGGTACCGCTGTGATCCGAAAATTTCGGGAACCCTTGGTCCGGTTACGGAGAACTCATCAAAACTCGTAGTTTTAGCCTATTTTGGCTAGCTTTGTATGCTATTAGTCACTGATTTTGGGTCCTCCGGCGATCCGAATGATTCGGGATCCCTAGGGTCCACTTACGGGGAACTCGTCAAAACTCTCAGTTCTGGTCTATCCTCGATAAGTTCGTATGCTATTAGTCACTCATTTTGGGCCCTCCTGCGGTCCAAACGTTTCAGGAACCCCAGGGTCTGGTTACGGAGAACTCTTTAAAACTCGCAGTTTTGTCCTATTTCGGCCAGTTTTCAATGCTATTAGTCACTTATTTTGGGTCCCGCTGTGATCCCAATGTTTCGAGAACCCTGGGTCCGGTTACGGGAACTCGTAAAAACTCGCAGTTTTGGCCAATTCCGGCCAGTTTTGTATGCTATTAGTCACTGATTTCGGGTCCCGATGTGATCCGAATGTTTCGGGAACCCTTGGGCCGGTTACGGGGAACTCGTCAAAACTCTCAGTTTCTGCCTATTCCACCCAGTTTTGTATGCTGATACTGTATGATTTTGGGTCCCGCTTCGAGTCGAACGTTTCGGGAACCCCGGGGTCCGGTTACCTGGAACTCCTCAAAACTCGCAGTTTTGGCCCGTTCCGGCCGGTTTTGTATGCTATTAGTCACTGATTTTGGGTCCCGCTGTGGTCCGAAAATTTTGGGAACCCCGGGGTCCGGTTATGGGGAACTCGTCAAAACTCGTAGTTTTGGTCTATGGTGGCCAGTTTTGTACGCTATTACTCACAGATTTTGGTCCCACTATGATCCGAACGTTTCAGGAAGCTCGGGGTCCGGTTACGTGGAACTCGTTAAACTCGTAGTTTTGGCCTATTCTGGCCAGTTTTGTATGCTTTTTGGGTTCTGGTGTGATCCGAACGTTTCGGGAACCTCGGGATCCGGTTACGGGGAACTCGTCAAAAATCGCAGTTTTGGCCTATTGTGGCCAGTTTTGTATGCTATTAGTCATTGATTTTGGGTCCTGCTGCGATGCAAACGTTTTAGGAACCCCAGGGTCTGGTTACGTGGAACCTGTCAGAACTCATAGTTTTAGCCTATTCTGGCTAGTTTCGTATGCTACTACTCAATGATTTTCGATCCCCATGCGATCTGAACGTTTCGGGAACCGAGAGGTCTAGTTGCGGGGAACTCGTCAAAACTCGCAGTTTTGGCCTATTCCGGCAAGGTTTGTAGGCGTCACTAATTTTGGGTCCTCCTACGTTCCGAACATTTCGGGAACCTTGGGGTCCGGTTACGGAGAACTCGTCAAAACACGCAGTTTTATCCTATTTGGCAAGGTTTGTATGCTATTAGTCACCATTTTGGGTCCTCCTGCGATCCGAATGTTTCGGGATCCCTGGGGTCCACATACGGGGAACTCGTCAAAACTCTCAGTTTTGGCCTATCCTCGCTAGGTTTGTATGTTATTACTTACTCATTTTGGGTCCTCCTGTGGTCCGAACATTTCAGGAACCCCGGGGTCCGGTTACGGAGAACTCGTCAAAACTCGCAGTTTTGTCCTATTTCGGCCAGTTTTCTATGCTATTAGTCACTTATTTTGGGTCCTGCTGTGGTCCGAATGTTTTCAGAACCCGGGGTCCGGTTACGGGGAACTCATGAAAACTCACAGTTTTGGCCTATTCCGGCCAGTTTTCTATGCTATTAGTCACTAATTTCGGGTCCCGATGTGATCCATATGTTTCGGGAACCTTTGGGGCCGGCTACGGGGAACTCGTCAAAACTCGCAGTTTTGGCCTATTCCGGCCAGTTTTGTATGCTATTACTCACTGATTTTGGGTCCCGCATCGATCCGAACGTTTCAGGAACCCGGGGGTCCGGTTACCTGAACTCGTCAAAACTCGCAGTTTAGACCCATTCCGGCCGGTTTTGTATGCTATTAGTCACTGATTTTGGGTCCCGCTGTGATCCAAAAATTTCAGGAACCCCGGGGTCCGGTTATGGGGAACTCGTGTCAAGACTCGCAGTTTTGGCCTATTCTGGCGAGTTTTGTATGCTATAACTCACTGATTTTGGGCCCCGCTGCGATCTAAATGTTTCGGGAACCCTGGGGTCCTGTTATGGGGAATTCGTCAAAATTCGTAGTTTTGGTCTATGGTGGCCAGTTTTGTATGCTATGACTCACTGATTTTGGGTCCCACTACGATCCGAACGTTTCAGGAACCCCGGGGTCCGGTTACGTGGAACTCGTCAAAACTCGCAGTTTTGGCCTATTCTGGCCAGTTTTGTAGGCTATTACTCATTGATTTTGGGTCCTGCTGTGATCCGAACGTTTTGTGAACCTCGGGATCCGGTTACAGGGAACTCCTCAAAAATCACAGTTTTGGCCTATTGTGGCCAGTTTTGTATGCTATTGGTCATTGAGTTTGGGTCCCGCTGCATCCGAACGTTTCAGGAACCCAGGGTCTGGTAATATGGAACCCGTCAAAACTCACAGTTTTAGCCTATTCTGGCTAGTTTCGTATGCTACTACTCACTGATTTTGGATCCCGCTGCAATCCGAACATTTCGGGACCCCGAGGTCTAGTTGTGGGGAACTCATCAAAACTCGCAGTTTTGGCCTATTCCGGCAAGGTTTGTAGGCTATTAGTCACTAATTTTGGGTACTCCTACGTTCCGAACGTTTCGGGAACCTTGGGGTCCGGTTACGGAGAACTCGTCAAAAGTCATAGTTTTAGCCTATTCTGGCTAGGTTTGTATGCTATTAGTCACTGATTTTAGGTCCCCCTGCGATCCGAATGTTTCGGGATCCCTGGGGTCCACTTACGGGGAACTGGTCAAAACTCTCAGTTTTGGCCTATCGTCGCTAGTTTTCTATGCTAATAGTCACTTATTTTGGGTCCCGCTGTGATCCGAATGTTTCGGGAACCAGAGGTCCGGTTACGCGTAACTCGTGAAAACTCGCAGTTTTGGCCTATCCCGGCCAGTTTTGTATGCTATTAGTTACTGATTTTGGGTCCCGATGTGACCCGAATGTTTCGGGAACCCTTGGGCCGGTTACGGGGTACTCGTCAAAACTCGCAGTTTTGGCCTATTCCGGCCAGTTTTGTTTGCTATTACTCACTGATTTTGGGTCTCGCTTCGAGCCAAACGTTTCGGGAACCCTGGGGTCCGGTTACTTGGAACTCGTCAAAACTCTCAGTTTTGGCCCATTCCGGCCGGTTTTGTATGCTATTATTCACTGATTTTGGGTCCCGCTTCGAGCCAAACGTTTCGGGAACCCTGGAGCCCGGTTACTTGGAACTCATCAAAACTCGCAGTTTTGGCCCATTCCTGCCGGTTTTGTATGCTATTACTCACTGATTTAGGGTCCCGCTCTGATCCCAAAATTTCGGGACCCCCGGGGTCCGGTTATGGGGAACTCGTCAAAATCGCAGTTTTGGCCTATTATGGCGAGTTTTGTATGCTATTACTCACTGATTTTCGGTCCCGCTGCGATCCGAATGTTTCGGGAAACCCGGGGTCCTCTTACGGGGAACTCGTCAAAACTCATAGTTTTGTTCTATGGTGGCCAGTTTTGTATGCTATGACTCACTGATTTGGGGTCCCACTGCGATCCGGACGTTTCAGGAACCCCGGGGTCCGGTTACGTGGAACTTGTCAATCCTCGCAGTTTTGGCCTATTCTCGCCAGTTTTATATTTTATTACTCACTGATTTTGGATCCTCCTGTGATCCGAATGTTTCAGGAACCTCGGTATCCGGTTACGGGGAACTCGTCAAAAATGGCAGTTTTGGCCTATCGTGGCTAGTTTTGTATGCTATTAGTCATTGATTTTTGGTCCCGCTGCGATCCGAACATTTCAGGAACCCCAGGGTCTGGTTACGTGGAACCCGTCAAAACTCACAATTTTAGCCTATTCTGGCTAGTTTCGTATGCTACTACTCACTGATTTTGGATCCCGCTGCGATCCGAACGTTTCGGGAACCCCGAGGTCTAGTTGCGGGGAACTCATCAAGACTCATAGTTTTGGCCTATTTCGGCAAGGTTTGTAGGTTATTAGTCACTAATTTTGGGTCCTCCTACGTTCCGAACGTTTCAGGAACCTTGTGGTCCGGTTACGGAGAACTCGTCAAAACTCGCAGTTTTAGCCTATTTTGGCTAGGATAGTATGCTATTAGTCACTGATTTTGGGTCCTCCTGCGATCCGAATGTTTCGGGATCCCTGGGATCCACTTACGGGGAACTCATCAAAACTCTCAGTTTAGGCCTATCCTCGCTAGGTTTGTATGCTATTAGTCACTCATTTTGTGTCCTCCTGCGGTCCGAACGTTTGAGGAACCCTGGGGTCCGGTTATGGAGAACTCGTCAAAACTCGCAGTTTTATCCTATTCCGGCCAGTTTTATATGCTATTAGTCACTTATTTTGGGTCCCGCTGTGATTCGAATGTTTCGGGAACCCGGGGTCTGGTTACGGGGAACTCGTGAAAACTGGCAGTTTTGGCCTATTCCGGCCAGTTTTGTATGCTATTAGTCACTGATTTCGGGTCCCGATGTGATCCGAATGTTTCGTGAACCCTTGGGCCGGTTTCGCGGAACTGACCAAAACTCGCAGTTTTGGCCTATTCCGGCCAGTTTCGTATGCTATTACTCACTAATTTTGGATCAGGCTTCGATCTGAACGTTTCGGGAACTCCGGGGTCCGGTTACCTGGAACTCGTCAAAACTCGCAGTTTTGGCACATTCCGGCCGGTTTTGTATGCTATTACTCACTGATTTTGGGTCACGCTGTGATCCGAAAATTTCAGGAACCCCGGGGTCCGGTTATGGGGAACTCGTCAAAACTCGCAGTTTTGGCCTATTCTGGCGATTTTTGTATGCTATAACTCACTGATTTTGGGTCCCGCTGCAATCCGAATGTTTCGGGAACCCCCGGGTCTTGTTACGGGGAACCTATCATAACTCTTAGTTTTGGTCTATGGTGGCCAGTTTTGTATGCTATGACTCACTGATTTTGGGTCCCACTGTGATCCGAACGTTTCACGAACCCCGGGGTCCGGTTACGTGCAACTCATCAAAACTCGCAGTTTTGGCCTATTCTGGCCAGTTTTGTATGCTATTACTCACTGATTTTGGGTCCTGCTATGATCCGAACGTTTCGGGAACCTGGGGATCCGGTTACGGGGAAGTCGTCAGAATCGCAGTTTTGTATGCTATTAGTCATTGATTTTGGGTCCCGCTGCGATCCGAACGTTTCAGAAACCCCACGGTCTGGTTACGTGGAACCCGTCAAAACTCACAGTTTTAGCCTATTCTGGCTAGTTTCGTATGCTACTACTCACTGATTTTGGATCCCGCTGCGATCCGAACGTTTCGGGAATGCCGAGGTCTAGTTGCGGGGAACTCATCAAAACTCACAATTTTGGCCTATTCCGGCAAGGTTTGTAGGCTATTAGTCACTAATTTTGGGTCCTCCTACGTTCCGAACGTTTCGGGAACCTTGGGGTCCGGTTATGGAGAACTCGTCAAAAGTCACAGTTTTAGCCTATTCTAGCTAGGTTTGTATGCTATTAGTCACTGATTTTGGGTCCTGCTGCGATCCAAATGTTTCGGGATCCCTGGGGTCCACTTACGGGGAACTGGTCAAAACTCTCAGTTTTGGCCTATCGTCGCTAGTTTTCTATGCTAATAGGCACTTATTTTGGGTCCCGCTGTGATCCGAATGTTTCGGGAACCCGGGGTTCGGTTACGGGGAACTCGTGAAAACTCGCAGTTTTGGCCTATCCTGACCAGTTTTGTATGCTATTAGTCACTGATTTTGGGTCCCGATGTGACCCGAATGTTTCGGGAACCCTTGGGCCGGTTACGGGGTACTAGTCAAAACTCGCAGTTTTGGTCTATTCCGGCCAGTTTTGTATGCTATTACTCACTGATTTTGGGTCCCGCTTCGAGCCAAACGGTTCAGGAACCCTGGGGTCCGGTTACTTGGAACTCGTCAAAACTCTTAGTTTTGGCCCATTCCGGCCGGTTTTGTATGCTATTATTCACTGATTTTGGGTCCCGCTTCGAGCCAAACGTTTCGGGAACCCTGGAGTCCGGTTACTTGGAACTCGTCAAAACTCGCAGTTTTGGCCCATTCCGGCCGGTTTTGTATGCTATTACTCACTGATTCTGGGTCCCGCTTCGATCCGAACGTTTCGGGAACCCCGGGGTCCGGTTACCTGGAACTTGTCAAAACTCGCAGTTTTGGCCCATTCCGAAAGATTTTGTATGCTATTAGTCACTGATTTTGGGTCCCGCTGTGATCCCAAAATTTCGGGAACCCCGGGGTCCGGTTATCGGGAACTCGTCAAAATCGCAGTTTTGGCCTATTATGGCGAGTTTTGTATGCTATTACTCACTGATTTTCGGTCCCGCTGCGATCCGAATGTTTCGGGAAACCCGGGGTCCTCTTACGGGGAACTCGTCAAAACTCATAGTTTTGGTCTATGGTGGCCAGTTTTGTATGCTATGACTCACTGATTTGGGGTCCCACTGCGATCCGGACGTTTCAGGAACCCCGGGGTCCGGTTACGTGGAACTTGTCAAAACTCGTAGTTTTGGCCTATTCTGGCCAGTTTTGTATGCTATTACTCACTGATTTTGGATCCTCCTGTGATCCGAATGTTTGAGGAACCTCGGTATCCGGTTACGGCGAACTCGTCAAAAATGGCAATTTTGGCCTATCGTGGCCAGTTTTGTATGCTATTAGTCATTGATTTTGGGTCCCGCTGCGATCCGAACATTTCAGGAACCCCAGGGTCTGGTTACGTGGAACACGTCAAAACTCACAATTTTAGCCTATTCTGGCTAGTTTCGTATGCTACTACTCACTGATTTTGGATCCCGCTGCGATCCGAACGTTTCGGGAACCCCGAGGTTTAGTTGCGGGGAACTCATCAAAACTCGTAGTTTTGGCCTATTCCGGCAAGGTTTGTAGGTTATTTGTCACTAATTTTGGGTCCTCCTACGTTCGGAACGTTTCGGGAAACTTGTGGTCCGCTTACGGAGAACTCGTCAAAACTCGCAGTTTTAGCCTATTTTGGCTAGGATTGTATGCTATTAGTCACTGATTTTGGGTCCTCCTGCGATCCGAATGTTTCGGGATCCCTGGGATCCACTTACGGGGAACTCATCAAAACTCTCAGTTTTGGCCTATCCTCGCTAGGTTTGTATGCTATTAGT
The DNA here is from genome assembly GCF_904849725.1 of Hordeum vulgare subsp. vulgare. NCBI lineage: Eukaryota > Viridiplantae > Streptophyta > Magnoliopsida > Poales > Poaceae > Hordeum > Hordeum vulgare. The sequence continues at coordinate 561,290,445 of NC_058523.1, read as the reverse complement.
CACTAATTTTTGTCCTTCTGCGGTCCGAACGTTTGAGGAACCCCGGGGTCCGGTTATGGAGAACTCGTCAAAACTCACAGTTTTATCCTATTCCGTCCAGTTTTATATGCTATTAGTCACTTATTTTGGGTCCCGCTGTGATTCGAATGTTTCGGGGACCCGGGGTCCGGTTATGGGGAACTCGTGAAAACTCGCAGTTTTGGCCTATTCCGGCCAGTTTTGTATGCTATTAGTCACTGATTTCGGATCCCGATGTGATCCGAATGTTTCGGGAACCCTTGGGCCGGTTTCGGGGAACTCGTCAAAACTTACAGTTTTGGCCTATTCGGCCAGTTTTGTATGCTATTACTCATTGATTTTGGGTCCCGCTTCGATCCGAACGTTTCGGGAACCCCGGGGTCCGGTTACCTCGAACTCGTCAAAACTCGCAGTTTTGGCCCATTCCGGCAGGTTTTGTATGCTATTAGTCACTGATTTTGGGTCCCGCTGTGATCCGAATATTTCGGGAACCCAGGGGTCCGGTTATGGGGAACTCGTCAAAACTCACAGTTTTGGCCTATTATGGCGAGTTTTGTATGCTATTCCTCACTGATTTTTGGTCCCTTGTGATCCGAATGTTTCAGGAACCCCGGGGTCCTGTTACGGGGAACTCTTCAAAACTCGTAGTTTTGGTCTATGGTGGCCAGTTTTGTATGCTATGACTCACTGATTTGGGGTCCCACTGCAATCCAACCGTTTTGACGAACCCCGTGGTCCGGTTACGTGGAACTTGTCAAAACTCGCAGTTTTGGCCTATTCTGGCCAGTTTTCTATGCTATTACTCACTGATTTTGGATCCTCCTGTGATCCGAATGTTTCAGGAACCTCGGTATCCGGTTACGGGGAACTCGTCAAAAATGGCAGTTTTGGCCTATCGTGGCCAGTTTTGTATGCTATTAGTCATTGATTTTGGGTCCCGCTGCGATCCGAACATTTCAGGAACCCCAGGGTCTGGTTACGTGGAATACAATTTTAGCCTATTCTGGCTAGTTTCGTATGCTACTACTCACTGATTTTGGATCCCGCTGCGATCCGAACGTTTCGGGAACCCTGAGGTCTAGTTGCGGGGAACTCATCAAAACTCGTAGTTTTGGCCTATTCCGGCAAGGTTTGTAGGTTATTAGTCACTAATTTTGGGTCCTCCTACGTTCCGAACGTTTCAGGAACCTTGTGGTCCGGTTACGGAGAACTCGTCAAAACTCGCAGTTTTAGCCTATTTTGGCTAGGATTGTATGCTATTAGTCACTGATTTTGGGTCCTCCTGAGATCCGAATGTTTCAAGATCCCTTGGATCCACTTACGGGGAACTCATCAAAACTCTCAGTTTAGGCCTATCCTCGCTAGGTTTGTATGCTATTAGTCACTCATTTTGTGTCCTCCTGCGGTCCGAACGTTTGAGGAACCCCGGGGTCCGGTTATGGAGAACTCGTCAAAACTCGCAGTTTTATCCTATTCCGGCCAGTTTTATATGCTATTAGTCACTAATTTTGGGTCCCGCTGTGATTCGAAAGTTTCGGGAACCCGGGTCCGGTTACAGGGAACTCGTGAAAACTCGCAGTTTTGGCCTATTCCGGCCAGTTTTGTATGCTATTAGTCACTGATTTCGGGTCCCGATGTGATCCGAATGTTTCGGGAACCCTTGGGCCGGTGTCGGGGAACTCATCAAAACTCGCAGTTTTGGCCTATCCCGGCCAGTTTCGTATGCTATTACTCACTAATTTTGGATCAGGCTTGGATCCGAACGTTTCGGGAACTCCGGGGTCCGGTTACCTGGAACTCGTCAAAACTCGCAGTTTTGGCACATTCCGGCCGGTTTTGTATGCTATTACTCACTGATTTTGGGTCACGCTGTGATCCGAAAATTTCGGGAACCCCGGGGTCCGGTTATGGGGAACTCGTGAAAACTCGCATTTTTGGCCTATTCTGGCGAGTTTTGTATGCTATAACTCACTGATTTTGGGACCCGCTGCGATCCGAATGTTTCGGGAACCCCGGGGTCTTGTTACGGGGAACCTGTCATAACTCGTAGTTTTGGTCTATGGTGGCCAATTTTGTATGCTATGACTCACTGATTTTGGGTCCCACTGTGATCCGAACGTTTCACGAACCCCGGGGTCCGGTTACATGGAACTCATCAAAACTCGCAGTTTTGGCCTATTCTGGCCAGTTTTGTATGGTATTACTCACTGATTTTGGGTCCTGCTATGATCCGAATGTTTCGGGAACCTGAGGATCTGGTTATGGGGAACTCGTCAAAATCGCAGTTTTGTATGCTATTAGTCATTGATTTTGGGTCCCGCTGTGATCCGAACGTTTCAGAAACCCCACGGTCTGGTTACGTGGAACCCGTCAAAACTCATAGTTTTAGCCTATTCTCGCTAGTTTCGTATGCTACTACTCACTGATTTTGGATCCCGCTGCGATCCGAACGTTTCGGGAACCCCGAGGTCTAGTTGCGGGGAACTCATCAAAACTCACAGTTTTGGCCTATTCCGGCAAGGTTTGTAGGCTATTAGTCACTAATTTTGGGTCCTCCTACGTTCCGAACGTTTCGGGAACCTTGGGGTTCGGTTATGGAGAACTCGTCAAAAGTCACAGTTTTAGCCTATTCTGGCTAGGTTTGTATGCTATTAGTCACTGATTTGGGTCCTCCTGGGATCCAAATGTTTCGGGATCCCTGGGGTCCACTTACGGGGAACTGGTCAAAACTCTCAGTTTTGGCCTATCGTCGCTAGTTTTCTATGCTAATAGTCACTTATTTTGGGTCCCGCTGTGATCCGAATGTTTCGGGAACCCGGGGTCTGGTTACGAGGAACTCGTGAAAACTCGCAGTTTTGGCCTATCCCGGCCAGTTTTGTATGCTATTAGTCACTGATTTTGGGTCCTGATGTGACCCGAATGTTTCGGGAACCCTTGGGCCAGTTACGGGGTACTCGTCAAAACTCGCAGTTTTGGCCTATTCCGGCCAGTTTTGTATGCTATTACTCACTGATTTTCGGTCCCGCTTCGAGCCAAACGTTTCGGGAACCCTGGGGTTCGGTTACTTGGAACTCGTCAAAACTCTCAGTTTTGGCCCATTCCGGCCGGTTTTGTATGCTATTATTCACTGATTTTGGGTCCCGCTTCGAGCCAAACGTTTCGGGAACCCTGGAGTCCGGTTACTTGGAACTCGTCAAAACTCGCAGTTTTGGCCCATTCCGGCCGGTTTTGTATGCTATTACTCACTGATTTTGGGTCCCGCTTCGATCCAAACGTTTCGGGAACCCCGAGGTCCGGTTACGTGGAACTTGTCAAAACTCGCAGTTTTGGCCCATTCCGAAAGGTTTTGTATGCTATTAGTCACTCATTTTGGGTCCCGCTGTGATCCCAAAATTTCGGGAACCCCGGGGTCCGGTTATGGGGAACTCGTCAAAACTCGCAGTTTTGGCCTATTCTGGCGATTTTTGTATGCTATAACTCACTGATTTTGGGTCCCGCTGCAATCCGAATGTTTCGGGAACCCCGAGGTCTTGTTACGGGGAACCTATCATAACTCTTAGTTTTGGTCTATGGTGGCCAGTTTTGTATGCTATGAGTCACTGATTTTGGGTCCCACTGTGATCCAAACGTTTCACGAACCCCGGGGTCGGGTTACGTGGAACTCATCAAAACTCGCAGTTTTGGCCCATTCCTGCCGGTTTTGTATGCTATTACTCACTGATTTAGGGTCCCGCTCTGATCCCAAAATTTTGGGACCCCCGGGGTCCGGTTATGGGGACTCGTCAAAATCGCAGTTTTGGCCTATTATGGCGAGTTTTGTATGCTATTACTCACTGATTTTCGGTCCCGCTGCGATCCGAATGTTTCGGGAAACCCGGGGTCCTCTTACGGGGAACTCGTCAAAACTCATAGTTTTGGTCTATGGTGGCCAGTTTTGTATGCTATTACTCACTAATTTTGGGTCCCTCTGCGATCCGAATTTTTTTCGAACCCCGGGGTCCGGTTACGTGGAACTTGTCAAAACTCGCAGTTTTGGCCTATTCTGGCCAGTTTTGTATGCTATGACTCACTGATTTGGGGTCCCACTTCGATCCGGACGTTTCAGGAACCCCGGGGTCCGGTTACGTGGAACTTGTCAAAACTCGCAGTTTTGGCCTATCGTGGCCAGTTTTGTATGCTATTACTCACTGATTTTGGATCCTCCTATGATCCGAATGTTTGAGGAACCTCGGTATCCGGTTACGTGGAACCCGTCAAAACTCACAATTTTAGCCTATTCTGGCTAGTTTCGTATGCTACTACTCACTGATTTTGGATCCCGCTGCGATCCGAACGTTTCAGGAACCCCGAGGTCTAGTTGCGGGGAACTCATCAAAACTCGTAGTTTTGGCCTATTCCGGCAAGGTTTGTAGGTCATTAGTCACTAATTTTGGGTCCTCCTACGTTCCGGACGTTTCGGGAACCTTGTGGTCCGGTTACTGAGAACTCGTCAAAACTCGCAGTTTTAGCCAATTTTGGCTAGGATTGTATGCTATTAGTCACTGATTTTGGGTCCTCCTGCGATCCGAATGTTTCGGGATCCCTGGGATCCAATTACGGGGAACTCATCAAAACTCTCAGTTTTGGCCTATCCTCGCTAGGTCTGTATGCTATTAGTCACTCATTTTGGGTCCTTCTGAGGTCCGAACGTTTGAGGAACCCCGGGGTCCGGTTACGGAGAACTCATCAAAACTCGCAGTTTTATCCTATTCCGGCCAGTTTTATATGCTATTAGTCACTTATTTTGGGTCCCGCTTTATCCGAATGTTTCGGGAACCCGGGGTCCTGTTACGGGGAACTCGTGAAAATTCGCAGTTTTGGCCTATTCCGGCCAGTTTTGTATGCTATTAGTCACTGATTTCGGGTCCCGATGTGATCCGAATGTTTCGGGAACCCTTGGGCCGATTTCGGGGAACTCGTCAAAACTCGCAGTTTTGGCCTATTCGGCCGGTTTTGTATGCTATTACTCACTGGTTTTGGGTCCCGCTTCAATCCGAACGTTTCGGGAACCTCGGGGTCTGGTTACCTGGAACTCGTCAAAACTCACAGTTTTGGCCCATTCCGGCCGATTTTGTATGCTATGAGTCACTGATTTCGGGTCCCGCTGTGATCCAAAAATTTCGGGAACCCCGGGGTCCGGTTATGGGAAACTCGTCAAAATCGCAGTTTTGGCCTATTATGGCGAGTTTTGTATGCTATTACTCACTGATTTTGGTTCCTGCTGCGATCCGAATGTTTCGGGAACCCCGGGGTCCTGTTACGGGGAACTCATCAAAATTCGTAGTTTTGGTCTATGGTGGCCACTTTCGTATGTTATGACTCACTGATTTGGGGTCCCACTGCGATCCGAACGTTTGAGGAACCCCGGGGTCCGGTTACGTGGAACTCGTCAAAACTCACAGTTTTGATCTATTCCGGCCAGTTTCGTATGCTATTACACACTGATTTTGGGTCCTGCTGTGATCGAACGTTTCGGGAACCTCGGGATCCGGTTACGGGGAACTTGTCAAAAATCGCAGTTTTGGCCTATCGTGGCCAGTTTTGTATGCTATTAGTCATTGATTTCGGGTCCCGCTGCGATCCGAACATTTCAGGAACCCTAGGGTGTGGTTATGTGGAACCCGTCAAAACTCACAATTTTAGCCTATTTTGGCTAATTTTGTATGCTACTTCTCAGTGATTTTGGATCCGCAGCGATCCGAACGTTTCGGGAACCCCGAGGTCTAGTTGCGGGGAATTTGTCAAAACTCGTGGTTTTGGCCTATTCCGGCAAGGTTTGTAGGCTATTAGTCACTAATTTTGGGTCCTCCTACGTTCCGAACGTTTTGGGGGGTCCGGTTACGGAGAACTCGTCAAAACTCGAAGTTTTAGCCTATCCTCGCTAGGTTTGTGTGCTATTAGTCACTGATTTTGGGTCCCAATGTGATCCGAATGTTTCGGGAACCCTTGGGCCGGTTACGGGGAACTCGTCAAAACTCGCAGTTTTGGCCTATTCCGGCCAGTTTTGTATGCTATTACTCACTGATTTTGGATCCTGCTTCGATCTGAACATTTCGAGAACCGTGGGGTCCGCTTACCTGGAACTCGTCAATACTCGCAGTTTTGGCCCATTCCGGCCGGTTTTGTATGCTATTAGTCACTTATTTTGTGTCGCGCTGTGATCCGAAAATTTCGGGAACCCCGGGGTCCGGTTATGGGGAACTTGTCAAAACTCGTAGTTTTGGCCTATTCTGGCGAGTTTTGTATGCTATTACTCACTGATTTTGGGTCCCGCTGCGATCCGAATGTTTCGGGAACCCCGGGGTCCTATTACAGGGAACTCGTCAAAACTCGTAGTTTTGTTCTATGGTGACCAGTTTTGTAAGGTATTACTCACTGATTTTGGGTCCCACTGCGATCCGAACGTTTCAAGAACCCCGGGGTCCGGTTATGTGGAACTCGTCAAAACTCCTAGTTTTGGCCTATTCCGGCAAGGTTTGTAGGCTATTAGTCACTAATTTTGGGTCCTTCTACATTTCGAACGATTCGGGAACCTTGGGGTCCGGTTACGGAGAACTCGTCAAAACTCGCTGTTTTAGCCTATTCTGGCCAGGTTTGTATGCTATTAGTCACTGATTTTGGGTCCTCCTGCGATCCGAACGTTTCGGGATCCCTGGGGTCCACTTACGAGGAACTCATCAAAACTCTCAGTTTTGGCCTATCCTCGCTAGGTTTGTATGCTATTAGTCACTCATTTTGGGTCCTCCTGCGGTCCAAAGGTTTCAGGAACCCCGGGGTCCGGTTACGGAGAACTCGTCAAAACTCGTAGTTTTGTCCTATTCCGGCAAGTTTTCTATGCTATTAGTCACTTACTTTGGGTCCCGCTGTGATCCGAATGTTTTGGGAACCCGGGGTCCGGTTATGGGGATCTCGTAAAAACTCGTGTTTTGGCCTATTCCGGACAGTTTTCTATGCTATTAGTCACTTATTTCGGGTCCCGATGTGATCCGCATGTTTCGGAACCCGTGGGCCGGTTACAGGGAACTCATCAAAAATCGCAGTTTTGGCTTGTTCTGGCCAGTTTTGTATGCTATTACTCACTGATTAGGGGTTCCGCTTTGATCCGAACGTTACGGGAACCCCGGGGTCCGATTACGTGGAACTCGTCAAAACTCACAGTTTTGGCCCATTTCGGCCGGTTTTGTATGCTATTAGTCAGTGATTTTGGGTCCCGCTGTTATCCAAAAATTTTGGGATCCCCGAGGTCCGGTTATGGGGAACTCGTCAAAACTCGCAGTTTTGGCCTATTCTGGCGATTTTGTATGCTATTACTCAGTGATTTTGGGTCCCGCTGCGATCCGAATGTTTCGGGAACACCGGGGTCCTATTACGGGGAATTCGTCAAAACTCGTAGTTTTGTTCTATGGTGACCAGCTATGTGTGCTATTACTCACTGATTTTGGGTCCCCCTGCGATCCGAACGTTTCAGGAACCCCGGGGTCCGGTTACGTGGAACTGGTCAAAACTCGCAGTTTTGGCATATTCCGGTCGGTTTTGTATGCTATTACTCACAGATTTTGGGTCCTGTTGTGATCCGAACGTTTCGGGAACCTCGGGATCCGGTTACGAGGAACTCGTCAAAAATCGCAGTTTTGGCCTATTGCCGCCAGTTTTGTATGCTATTAGTCATTGATTTTGGGTCCTACCGCGATCCGAGCGTTTCAGGAACCCCACGGTTTAGTTACGTGGAATCCTTCAAAACTCATAGTTTTAGCCTATTCTGGCTAGTTTCGTATGTTACTACTCACTGATTTTGGATCCCGTTGCGATCCGAACGTTTCGGGAACCCCGAGGTCTAGCTACGGGGAACTCGTCAAAACTCGCAGTTTTGGCCTATTCCGGCAAGGTTTGTAGGCTATTAGTCACTAATTTTGGGTCCTCCTATGTTCCGAATGTTTCGGGGACCTTGGGGTCCTGTTATGGAGAACTCGTCAAAACTTGCAGTTTTAGCCTATTCTGGCTAGGTTTGTATGCTATTAGTCACTGATTTTGGGTCCTCCTACGATCCGAACGTTTCGGGATCCCTTGGGTCCTCTTACGGGGAACTCGTCAAAACTCTCGGTTTTGGCCTATCCTCGCTAGGTTTGTATGCTATTAGTCACTCATTTTGGGTCCTCATGCGGTCCGAACGTTTCAGGAACCCCGGGGTCCGATTACGGAAAACTCGTCAAAACTCGCAGTTTTGTCCTATTCCGGTCAGTTTTGTATGCTATTAGTCACTAATTTCGGGTCCCGATGTGATCCGAATGTTTTGGGGAACTCATCGAAACTCGTAGTTTTGGCCTATAACTCACTGATTTTGTGTCCCGCTTCGATCTGAACATTTCGGGAACCCCGGGGTCCGGTTACGTGGAACTCGTCAAAACTCACAGTTTTGGCCCATTCCGACCGGTTTTGCATGCTATAGTCACTGATTTTGGGTCCCGCTATGATCCGAAAATTTCGGGAACACCGGGGTCCGGTTATGGGGAACTCTTCAAAACTCGCAGTTTTGGCCTATTCTGGCGAGTTTGTATGCTATTACTCACTGATTTTGGGTCCCGCTGCGATCCGAATGTTTCGGTAACCCCGGGGTCCTATTACGGGGAACTCGTCAAAACTCGTAGTTTCGGTCTATGGTGGCCAGTTTTGTATGCTATTATTCACTGATTTTTGGTCCCACTCCGATCCGAGCATTTCAGGAACCCCGGTGTCCGGTTACGTGGAACTTGTCAAAACTCGCAGTTTTGGCCTATTCTAGCCAGTTTTGTATGCTATTACTCACTGATTTTGGGTCGTGCTGCGATCCGAATGTTTCGGGAACCTCGGGATCCGGTTATGGGGAACTCGTCAAAAATCGCAGTTTTGGCCTATTGTGTCCAGTTTTGTATGCTATTAGTCATTGATTTTGGGTCCCGCCGCGATCCGAACGTTTCAGGAACCCCAGGGTCTGGTTAAGTGGAACCCGTCAAACCTCATAGTTTTAGCCTATACTGGCTTGTTTTGTATGCTACTACTCAATGATTTTGGATCCCGCTAGGATCCGAACGTTTCGGGAACCCCGAGGTCTAGTTGCGGGGAACTCCTCAAAACTCGCAGTTTTGACCTATTCCGGCAAGGTTTGTATGCTATTAGTCACTCATTTTGGGTCCTCCTACGGTCCGAACGTTTTAGGAATCCCGGGGTCCGGTTATGGAGAACTCGTCAAACCTCATAGTTTTAGCCTATACTCGCAGTTTTGTCCAATTCCGGTCAGTTTTCTATGCTATTAGTCAATTATTTTGGGTTCCGCTGTGATCCAATTGTTTCGGCAACCCGGGGTCCGGTTACAGGGAACTCGTGAAAACTCGCAGTTTTGGCCTATTCTGGCCAGTTTTGTATGCTATTAGTTACCGATTTCGGGTCTCGATGTGATCCGAATGTTTCTGGAACCCTTGGGTCGGTTATGGGGAACTCGTCAAAACTCGCAGTTTTGGCCTATTCCGGCTAGTTTTGTATGCTATTACTCGCTGGTTTTGGGCCCCGCTTCGATCCGAACGTTTCGGGAACCCGTGGGTCCGGTTACCTAGAACTCGTCAAAACTCGCAGTTTTGGCACATTCCGACCGGTTTTGTATGCGTCACTGATTTTGGGTCCCGCTGTGATTCGAAAATTTCGGGAACCCCGGGGTCCGGTTATGGGGAACTCGTCAAAACTCACAGTTTTGGCCTATTCTGGGGAGTTTTGTATAGTATTACTCATTGATTTTGGGTTTCGCTGCGATCCGAATGTTTCGGGAACCCCGGGTCCTGTTACGGGGAACTCGTCAAAACTCGTAGTTTTGGTCTATGGTGGCCAGTTTTGTATACTATTAATCACTGATTTTGGGTCCCACTGCGATCCGAATGTTTTAGGAACCCCGGGGTCCGGTTTCGTGGAACTCATCAAAACTCGAAGTTTTGGCCTATTCTGGCCAGTTTGGTATGCTGTTTCTCATTGATTTTGGGTCCTACTTTGATGTGAACGTTTCGGGAACCTCGGGATCCGGTTACGGGGAACTCGTCAAAAATCGCAGTTTTGGCCTATTGTGGCCAGTTTTGTATGCTATTAGTCATTGATTTTGGGTCCCGCTGCGATCCGAACGTTTCAGGAACCCTAGGGTCAGCTGACGTGCAACCCGTCAAAACTCACATTTTAGCCTATTCTGGCTAGTTTCGTGTGCTACTACTCATTGATTTTGGATCCCGTTGTGATCCGAACGTTTCGGGAACCCCGAGGTCTAGTTGCGGGGAACTCGTCAAAACTCGCAGTTTTGGCTTATTCCGCCAAGGTTTGTAGGCTATTAGTCACTAATTTTGGGTCCTCCTACGTTCCGAACATTTCGGGAACCTTGGCGTCCGGTTATGGAGAACTCGTCAAAACTCGCAGTTTTAGCCTATTCTGGCTAGGTTTGTATGATAGTAGTCACTTATTTTGGGTCCTCCTACGATCCGATAGTTTCGGGATCCCTGGGGTCCACTTACGGGGAACTCATCAAAAATTCTGTTTTGGCCTATCCTCGCTAGGTTTGTATGCTATTAGTCACTCATTTTGGGTCCCGCTCCGATCCAAACGTTTCAGGAACCCCGGGGTCCGGTTACGGAGAACTCGTCAAAACTCGCAGTTTTGTCCTATTCCGGCCAGTTTTCTATGCTATTAGTCACTTATTTTGGGTGCCTCTGTGATCCGAATGTTTCGGGAACCCGGGGTCCGGTTACGGGGAACTCGTGAAAACTCACAGTTTTGGCCTATTCCGGCCAGTTTTGTATGCTATTAGTCACTCATTTCGGGTCCCGATGTGATCCGAATGTTTCGGGAACCCTTGGGCCGGTTACGGTGAACTCGTCAAAACTCGCAGTTTTGGCCTATTCAGGCCAGTTTTGTATGCTATAACTCACTGATTTTGGGTCCCGCTTCGATCCGAACGTTTCGGGAACCCCGGGGTCCGGTAACGTGGAACTCGTCAAAACTCGTAGTTTTTGCCCATTCCGGCGGGTTTTCTATGCTATTAGTCACTGATTTTGGCTCCCGCTGTGATCCAAAACTTTCGGGAACCCCGGGGTCCGGTTATGGGGAACTCGTCAAAACTCGCAGTTTTGGGCTATTTTGGCGAGTTTTGTATGCTATTACTCACTGATTTTGGGTCCCGCTGCGATCCGAATGTTTCGGGAACCCCGGGGTCCTCTTACAGGGAACTCGTCAAAAACTCGTAGTTTTGGTCTATGGTGGCCATTTTTGCATGCTATTACTGAATGATTTTGGGTCCCACTGCGATCCGAACGTTTCAGGAACCCCGGGGTCGGTTACGTGGAACTCGTCAAAACTCGCAGTTTTGGCCTATTCTGGCCAGTTTTCTATGCTATTACTCACTGATTTTGGGTCCTGTTGTGATCCGAATGTTTTGGGAACCTCGGGATCCGGTTACGGGGAACTCGTCAAAAATCGCAATTTTGGCCTATTGTGGCCAGTTTTGTACGCTATTAGTCATTGATTTTGGGTCTCGCTGAGATCCGAATGTTTCACGAACCCCAGGGTCTGGTTACGTGGAACCCGTCAAAGCTCACAGTTTTAGCCTATTCTGGCAAGTTTCGTATGCTACTTCTCACTGATTTTGGATCCCGCTGCGATCCGAACGTTTCGGGAACCCTGAGGTCTAGTTGCGGGGAACTCGTCAAAACTCACAGTTTTGGCCTATTCCGGCAAGGTTTGTAGGCTATTAGTCACTAATTTTGGGTCCTCCAACGTTCCGAACGTTTGGGGAACCTTGGGGTCCGGTTACGGAGAACTCGTCAAAACTCGCAGTTTTAGCCTATTCTGGCTAGGTTTGTATAATATTAGTCACTGATTTTGGGTCCTCCTGCGATCCGAACGTTTCAGATTCCCGGGGTGCACTTACGGGGAACTCGTCAAAACTCTCAGTTTTGGTCTCTCCTCTCTAGGTTTGTATGCTATTAGTCACTCATTTTGGGTCCGCCTGCGGTCCGAACGTTTCAGGAACCCCGGGGTCCGGTTATGGAGAACTCGTCAAAACTCGCAGTTTTGTCCTATTCCGACCAGTTTTCTATGCTATTAGTCATGATTTTGGGTCCTCCTGCGATCCGAACGTTTTGGGAACCCCGGGGTCTAGTTACACGAACTCGTGAAAACTCGCAGTTTTGGCCTATTCCGACCAGTTTTGTATGCTATTAGTCACTGATTTCGGGTCCCGATGTGATCCGAATGTTTCGGGAACCCTTGGGCCGCTTACGGGGAACGCGTCAAAACTCTCAGTTTTGGCCTATTCCGGCCATTTTTGTATGCTATTACTCACTGATTTTGGGTCCCGCTTCGATCCAAACGTTTCGGGAACCCGTGGGTCCGGTTACCTAGAACTCGTCAAAACTCGCAGCTTTGGCCCATTCTGGCTGGTTTTGTATGCTACTAGTCACTGATTTTGGGTCTCGTTGTGATCCGAAAAATTCGGGAACCCCGGGGTCCAGTTATGGGGAACTCGTCAAAACTCGCAGTTTTGGCCTATTCTGGCGAGTTTTGTATGCTATTACTCACTCATTTTGGGTCCCGCTGCGAACCGAATGTGTCGGGAATCCCGGGGTCCTGTTACGGGGAACTCGTCAAAACTCGTACTTTTGGTCTATGGTGGCCAGTTTCGTATGCTATTACTCACTAATTTTGGGTCCCACTGCGATCCGAACGTTTCAGGAACCCCAGGGTCCGGTTACGTGGAACTCGTCAAAACTCGCAGTTTTGGCCTATTCTGGCCAGTTTTGTATGCTATTACTCACTGATTTTGGGTCCTGCTGTGATCGAATGTTTCGGGAATCTCGGGATCCAGTTACGGGGAACTCATCAAAAATCGCAGTTTTGGCCTATTGTGGCCAGTTTTGTATGCTACTAGTCATTGATTTTGGGTCCCGCGGCGATCCAAACGTTTCAGGAACCCCAGGGTATGGTTACGTGGAACCCGTCAAAACTCACAGTTTTAGCCTATTCTTGCTAGTTTCGTATGCTACTACTCACTGATTTTGGATCCCGCTGCGATCTGAACGTTTCGGGAACCCCGAGGTCTAGTTGCGGGGAACTCGTCAAAACTCGCAGTTTTGACCTATTCTAGCAAGGTTTGTAGGCTATTAGTCACTAATTTTGGGTCCTCCTACGTTCCGAATGTTTCGGGAACCTTGGGTCCGGTTACGGAGAACTGGTCAAAACTCGCAGTTTTAGCCTATTCTGGCTAGGTTTGTATGTTATTAGTTACTGATTTTGGGTCCTCCTACGATCGGAACGTTTCGGGATCCCTGGGGTCCACTTACGGGGAACTCGTCAAAACTCTCAGTTTTGGCCTATCCTCGCTAGGTTTGTATGGTATTAGTCACTCATTTTGGGTCCTCGTGCGTTTCGAACCTTTCAAGAAACCCAGGGTCCGGTTACGGAGAACTCGTCAAATCTCACAGTTTTGTCCTATTCCGACCAGCTTTCTATGCTATTAGTCAATTATTTTGGGTCCCGCTGTGATCCGAATGTTTCGGGAACCGAGGTCCGGTTACGGGGAACTCGTGAAAACTCGCAGTTTTGGCCTATTCCGGCCAGTTTTGTATGCTATTGGTCACTGATTTCGGGTCCCGATGTGATCCGAATGTTTTGGGAACTGATGGGGTTATAGTCCTAGGGTAGGGTCATAGGCCTGCCCTATAAGTCCTACCCAAGGACTACCCTTCATAAGGGATAAGACCCTTGGTCAGTTCCGACTAAATTAAGGACTTCCCATCATCCAGTCGGTAACGAATCCTCCACCATCCAGTCGGAGACGAGCATTCGGAGTGTATCAAACTAACCGACTGGATTCCACTCTGTGCATCGTAACCCCCCTGGAGGGAAACGGTCGTACGTTTCCATGTGCCTTTATTAGCATTTAAGACATACGTTACCTGTAACGTAGGCATTTATTCTCCACTACTCCACCCCTGTGCACCGAACCGTTGTGGACGGCAGCGCACTCTATATAAGCCGCCCTCCCCCGCTGGTGCAAGGGTTAGCAATTCACTCTAATCCATATTCCACTCGATAACAAGCTCCCAGAGCACTGAGACATAGGGCTATTACCTCCACCGTAGAGGGGCCTGAACTCATACAACCTCGCCGTAGCTAAGGCTCTGCCCATCCTTTTGTACCCTACACATCTACTGTCAGACATATACCCACGACAGTTGGCACCCACCGTGGGGCAGGCGTCTAAGCGACTTCCGGCGAGTTTGCGACTACATCTTTTCGTCATGTCGTCCGGTGGAGATTTGAGCATGGGTCGTGAGATCCTCTTCGGCGCTCTCTCCTTCATCATCGACGATTCGACATGGCTTCAGGACGCCCCTCTCGACGTCGAGGCGCTCCCCCATCGCGGAGCTACGCACTTCCATGCCGGCGCCCGCGGCATTCTTCTTCTCCAGCAGTCGGCTCTGGTGTCGACCTACACCGCCGTCACGCGCCGCAACAAGCGGTCCCGCCGTCCGCGGCTTCAGCGTTAGGTGCAACACGCCCAGGCGCGCCAGAACGCGTCTTCGCAAGTGGCGGTCCTAGAGTCGGTTGTGGTTGCCCCGCCGTCCCAGCGCTCGGACTCGATTCCGACTGAGTTTCCTTCCGAGTACTTGGGTCGCGGGCCTGCAGCAGAAGTACACATGGCCAACTCCCATGAAAGTCCCCGCCAAGCTGGCCGGAACGAGCATGAGATCGGCGAAACCTCCGGCGCTCGCCGTCCACCTCGCCGTTCTGCCAGTCGGCACACTCGGCGGAGCAACATGGAGTTGTTCCGCACACCCATCCTCAACTTGGCTGTCGCTGCCAAGATAGCCGATTCCCTTCAGCCGACTGATTCATAGGCTGGCAGGGGGATCGAGCAAATCCGCGCCCTGCTGCACACGGCGCAGCAACAAAATTCGGCTGTCTCCCAGTCGCACAACAGGATCCATGATAGTTCTGTTCATGCGAACACGCATCGGTCAGTTCACAGCCCTGGTTCTCATCAGCGACCCAGAGGAGGCAGCCGTTCCATGAATCCCGAAGATCGTCGCCGTTCACGCACCCCTCCGTGGGGTGGGCCCTACGGGCCCCGATATCCTGATGATCAGCGTTCAGTCGGTGACACTTACGATCCAAGACCCGACGCGAGAGGGCATATCGCCCAGCGGAGGGTCGACAGGGGCCGAGCCCACCGCGATGGTCACAATATTGACCGTCCGAGTGGAAGCAGGACCATCGTTTCTGGTCCCGAGTGTTTCAGTCGAGCCATCCGTTCAGCTGACATCCCTCCCAACTTCCGGTTGGCGACGGGGATCAGCAAGTTTACAGGAGAGTCCAAGCCAGAAACGTGGCTGGATGATTACCGAGTGGCAGTCCAGATTGGAGGAGGGGACGACCACGTCGCCATGAAGCACCTCCCTCTTATGCTCGACGGCTCGGCGCGAGTGTGGCTGAACCAGTTGGCCCCCTCAAGCATCTACAGCTAGGCAGATCTGGCCCGAGTGTTCATCAGGACCTTCGAAGGGACGTGCAAGCGACCTGCTGGCCTCGTGGAGCTCCAGCACTGTGTCCAGAAGCAGAATGAGCCCCTGCACGATTTCATTCAGCGCTGGACGACCCTCTACCACACGGTGGAGAACGTCACAGAGCACCAAGCAGTCTACGCCTTCAAGGCAGGCGTGCGGTACAGAGATCTGTACCTGAAGTTCGGTCGAACAGGCGACATCTCCATGAGCAAGATGATGGAGATAGCGGCACGCTATGCAAATGGCGAAGAAGAGGACCGCATCCGTAGCGGCAAGCACAAAACAGTCACCGATGGAGATGGGAATAACACTCGGAAGCAGAAGCAGAAAGATCCATCCACTCCGCAGGCAGAAGCCGCAGCTGTTACCAATGCCAAGTTCAAGGGCAAGGGGAAGGCTCAGTTCACCCCCAAGAAGAAGCAGTTCAACAACCCCATCCTGGACCAGCCATGTCCGATTCACACGAAGATGGATGAAGAGGGCAACGCCATATATCCGAAGCATATCACTCGGCAATGTCGCCTCCTGATCCAGGGGTTCGGCGAAGGGCAACCGAGTGACAAGGACAATGAACAGGATGAGGAGGACAAGGAGGATCCGTTCCCCCAAGTCCATGCAACACTGATGATTTTTGCTGACGTTGAGAGCAAGAGTCGACTGAAGCTGGTGAACAGGGAGGTGAACATGGCCACGCCTACCAACCCCAAGTTACTCAAATGGTCTCAGACTGCGATCACCTTTGACCAGTCGGATCATCCAGCACACATACCCACCCCAGGGAGAGAGGCTCTGGTCGTCGACCCGGTGGTGGAAGGAGTCCGACTGCGCAAAGTCCTCATGGACGGTAGCAGCGGCTTGAACATCATGTACGCCGACACTCTCATGGGGATGGGCATTCCGATGTCCAAACTCAGCGAGAGCAGCATGCAGTTCCATGGAGTCGTCCCTGGACGAAAGGCCAAGTCACTCAGCCAGATCGCGTTGGACGTCGTTTTCGGCTCCGACAAGAACTTCCGCAAGGAAAAGCTGACGTTCGAGGTGGTGGACTTCCAGAGTGCGTATCACGCAATTCTGGGCCGCCGGCGTATGCGCGTTTCATGGCCCGTCCATGTTACGTGTACCTGAAGCTAAAGATGCCAGGCCCGAAAGGTGTGATCACTATCACAGGCAATCGACAGCGGGCCGAAGAGTGTCTGTAGCAGGGATCAAGGATTGTCGATCAGCAGATGGCTGTCCTCGAGCTTGACGAGTACAAGAAAACAGTCGACCCCGCTGACTTGATGCGTGCGAAGAAGCCAGCTTCAGAGTTTGCATTCCAGTCGGCGGGAGAGACGAAGAAGGTCAGCATCCACCCGACGGACGACACCGCGGCCCCGACGAACATCTCCACCACCCTCGATCCCAAATGGGAAGCCGAGCTCACCCAATTCCTCCGTGAGAACTGGGACATCTTCGCATGGAAGGCCTCTAACATGCCAGGTGTACCCAGGGAGTTGGCTGAGCACCGACTGCATGTGGATCCCACTGCTCGGCCTGTCCGAGAACGCCTGCGTTGGTCCGCCGCGCACAAGAGGAAGGCAATCGGAGAAGAAGTGGCCAAGCTTTTGGCAGCCAACTTCATTCGCGAGGTACACCACTCCGAGTGGCTCGCCAATGTTGTCATGGTGCCCAAGAAGGACAAGTCGCTCCGAATGTGCATCGACTTCAAGCATCTCAATAAGGTCTGCCCGAAAGACCATTTTCCGCTCCCCCGCATCGATCAAATTGTCGATTCGACTGCGGGTTGCGAGCGTTTGTCATTTCTTGATGCCTACTCGGGCTATCATTAGATCCGTCTGTATGGACCCAATGAATTAAAAACCGCCTTCATCACCCCATTCGGGTGCTTCTACTACATCACTATGCAATTTGGTTTGAAGAATGCAGGAGCAACCTTTATGCGCATGATCCAAAAATGCCTCCTCGACCAGATCGGTCGGAATGTGGAGGCGTATATGGATGATATTGTAGTCAAGTCACGCAAAGGTTCCGACCTGCTGACTGACTTGGCAGAAACATTCGCCAACCTTCGTAGGTACGATATCAAGCTCAACCCCGCCAAGTGTTCATTCGGCGTTCCCAGCGGAAAGTTACTCGGTTTCTTCATTTCCGAACGAGGGATCGATGTCAACCCCGAAAAGATCGGGACCATCGTCCAAATGGAGCTGCCGGTCAGAATACACGATGTTCAACGGCTCACAGGTTGCCTAGCGGCTTTGAGCAGGTTTATGAGTCGACTCGGCAAGAAAGCACTTCCTGTGTACCGACTCATGAAGAAATCAGATACTTTCGAGTGGAAAGATGAAGCCCAAGTTGCATTCGACGACCTCAAAGTCCTACTTTCCACCCAGCCGGTTCTTACTGCTCCGCTCAGTAAAGAGCCCCTTCTTCTGTACATCGCAGCTACAAATCAAGTCCTCAGCACTGTTCTTACAGTCGAACGAGAAGAAGAAGGCAAAGCATACAAAGTTTAGCGGCCAGTGTATTACGTCTCCGAAGTCCTGACTCCTTCCAAGCAGAGGTGTCCCCACTATCAAAAACTTATCTACGGGATTTACATGAATGCGAAGAAGGTGGCTCATTATTTCCAAGACCACTCGGTGTCTGTCATTTCTGATTCTCCGTTGTCGTAAATCCTCCACAATCGGGACGCATCGGGCTGAGTGGCGAAGTGGGCAATGGAGATGTTGTACTGCGACATCAGGTTCGAGGCCAAGAAAGCTATAAAGTCTCAAGCTCTGGCTGACTTCATAGCAGAATGGGTAGAACAACAGCAACCGACCCACATCTACTCGGCTCATTGGACAATGTTCTTCGATGGGTCCAAGATGTTGAATGGCTCCGGCGCTGGCGTTGTGATCATATCGCCAAAGGACGACAAACTCAAGTATGTGCTGCAGATACACTTTGATTCCTCCAACAATGAGGCAGTGTATGAAGCTCTCCTTTATGGACTACACATGGCCATCGCACTCCGCGTCCGTCGCCTGATGGTCTATGGCGATTCGGATTTGGTGGTTAATCAAGTGATGAAAGAGTGGGACGTCACGAACCCCACCATGACCACATACTGCAATGCAGTGAGGAAGCTCGAGAAGAAGTTCGAAGGTCTAGAACTCCACCATGTTCCGCGACTGAAGAACCAAGCAGCTGATGAGTTGGCAAAACTCAGATCCACTCGGAGACCAGTCCCGAGTGACGTCTGCCTCGAGCACCTCCACCTTCCCTTAGTTAAAGAAGATCCTTTCACAGAGGAACCAGTACAACCAAAGAGTTCGACAGATCCGACTGAAGTCGACGTACCTGCTGTGGTTGATTTGATCATGGAGATTCTTGCTGTCGTCCCCGATTGGACGGTGCCGATCATCGCATACATCCTGAGATAGGAATTACCAGAGGACGAAGTCCAAACCAGGCAGATCGTCCGTAGGTCAAAGGCGTTCACTGTCATTGATGGCAAGTTGTACAAGGAAAGCGTTTTAGGCGTTCTTCAATGATGCATCTCCCCTGAAGATGGACAGTTAATCCTGGAAGAAATCCACTCGGGAACTTGCGGTCATCACGCCTCTTCAAGAGCAATCATCGCCAAAGCATTCAGAGCTGGCTTCTTCTGGCTGCAGGCGAACGAAATGGCTAAAGATATGGTCGACCGATGTGAAGGTTGTTAGTTCTATTCCAACAAGTCCCACAAGCCAACATCTGCGTTGAAGACAACCCCTCTTGTTTGGCCGTTTGCACTATGGGGATTAGATACAGTCAGTCCATTCAGGACAGGCCAAGGGGGATACACACATCTGTTCGTGGCAGTCGACAAGTTCACAAAATGGATTGAAGCCAAGCCCATCAAGAAGCTCGACGCCCTAACGGCCATCAAGTTTGTCAGGGACATCATCTCCAGATTCGGGGTACCTCACAGCATAATCATGGACAACGGGACAAACTTTGACTCGGACAGATTCAAAGGCTTCTGTGCAAGCCAAGGTATCCGAGTGGATTTTGCATCTGTGGCACATCCTCAAACAAACGGACAAGCAGAGCGGGCGAATGGACTTATTCTGCAAGGTTTGAAGCCTCGACTCCTGCGAGAGGTGGGACATGCCGCTGGCGCATGGGTCACCGAGCTACCTTCGGTGCTTTGGGGTCTCCGCACAACCCCGAATAGATCTACAGGGCGATCCCCGTTCTTCCTCGTTTACGGGGCAGAAGCGGTCCTTCCGAGTGACTTGCTTCACAACGCTCCACGAGTTGAACTCTTCTCCGAAGCTGAAGCGGAACAAGCAAGGCAAGACGGAGTGGATCTTCTAGAGGAAGAGCGCGAGATGGCACTGACTCGCTCAACCATTTATCAACAAGATCTGCGCCGCTTTCACGCGCGACACGTTAGGAGTCGTACATTCCAAGCAGGCGACCTGGTGCTCCGAGTGGATCAGCAGGGACCTCACAAGTTGGCTCCCGCCTGGGAAGGACCCTTCATCATCTCCAAGGTGCTGAACAACAGAGCATACATACTCTACAACATCGACAGGGAAACAGACGAGCCGTGAGCATGGAACGGAGATCTCCTGAAGCGCTTCTACACGTGACCGTCGACTGAAGCAATGTAAAGAACAAGTATTGGTGAAATAATACAAAGCAGCTTGAGTTTTTTGCAGATTCAAAATCCTTCCGCAGTCGTGGACTCCGGTCTCAAAAAAAACTTAACTGCGATCAAGAATCACCTAAGTACTAACTTTCTCCGAGTGTGCACTAAACGTCGCACTCGGGGACTTAGCTGCGATCAAGAATCGCCTAAGTACTAACTTTCTCCGAGTGTGCACTAAACGTCGCACTCGGGGACTTAGCTGCGATCAAGAATCGCCTAAGTACTAACTTTCTCCGAGTGTGCACTAAACTTCGCACTCGGGGACTTAGCCGCGATCAAGAATCGCCTAAGTACTAACTTTCTCCGAGTGTGCACTAAACGTCGCCCTCGGGGACTTAGCTGCGATCAAGAATCGCCTAAGTACTAACTTTCTCCGAGTGTTCACTAAACGTCGCACTCGGGGACTTAGCTGCGATCAAGAATCGCCTAAGTACTAACTTTCTCCGAGTGTGCACTAAACGTCACACTCGGGGACTTAGCTGCGATCAAGAATCGCCTAAGTATTAACTTTCTCCGAGTGTGCACTTCACGTCGCACTCGGGGAATTAGCTGCGATCAAGAATCGCCTAAGTACAAACTATCTCCGAGTGTGCACTTCACGTCACACTCAAGGACTTAGCTGCGATCAAAAATCGTCTAAGTATTAACTTTCTCCGAGTGTGCTCTTCACGTCGCACTCGGGGACTTAGCTGCGATCAAGAATCGCCTAAGTACAAATCTTCTCCTAGCGTGCACTAACCATCGCACTCGAGGACTTAAGTGCGATCAAGAATCGCTTAAATAGAAAGCTTCCTTCGACTGTATCCTACAGATACACTCGGGGACTCAGCAGACCCTCATTGAGGCTCATGTGGATGTCAAGACCACTGACAATTACATGAGCTGCAGACCCTCACTGAAGCTCATGTAGATGTCAAGACCACTGACAATTACATGAGTAGCAGAACCTCATTGACGCTCATGTAGATGTCAAGACCACTGACAATTACATGAGTAACAACTCGCTCCGAGTACGACCTGACAGTCGCACTCGAAGACTTAGCCACGATCACGAATTGCCTAAGTAATCAAATGCCTTCGACTGTATCCTACAGATACACTCGGGGATTCAACAAACCCTCAGTGAGGCTCATGTAGATGTCAAGACCACTGACAATTACATGAGTAGCAGAACCTCATTGAGGCTCATGTAGATGTCAAGACCACTGACAATTACATGAGTAACAACTCGCTCCGAGTACGACCTGACAGTCGCACTAGAAGACTTAGCCGCGATCACGAATCGCCTAAGTACTCAAATGCCTTCGACTGTATCCTACAGATACACTCGGGGATTCAACAAACCCTCAGTGAGGCTCATGTAGATGTCAAGACCACTGACAATTACATGAGTAGCAGAACCTCATTGAGGCTCATGTAGATGTCAAGTCCACTGACAACTACATGAGTAACACCTCGCTCCGAGTACGACCTGACAGTCGCACTCGAAGACTTAGCCGCGATCACGAATCTCCTAAGTACTCTATTGCCTTCGAGTGTATCCTACAGATCCACTCGGAGACTCTGCAGACCCTCAGTGAGGCTCATGCAGATGCCAAGACAACCGACAATTACATGCTCCACATGTTTGCCATTAGCTTCACCAAGAAACGCCAAACAAAAACAACTCTTTGGCAAAAGAAGAGCAAAGGATTCGATTCAAATTCAAAGTTCACCTAAGGATAGTTGGCTCGGTGTAGATCAAGCTTATCCACACCGAACCAAGAATGTGACGGCCAACAACAGTGGCCAAAGTTTCTTACAACCAACACTCGGCATACCGAGGTAAAAGTTTTCTCAAACGTCGTCAGGACTGGCGCTGGGACTGGCAGGCTCTACGAACGTGTCGAGGTCGATCCCGTCGGTGATGCGGGTGGCGCTCTCTAGGAAGGTCTCCATGAAGTCTTCGAATCGAAGCTTTTTCGGGTTGGTGACATGCAACGCCTTCAGCTTCTCTTCGCGAGCCTCCTTGCAATGCACTCAGACCAGAGACAGAGCAACGTCCGCACCACAGCGAGCCACAGACTTCTTCCATGCCTGCACTCGGTTCGGGACCTCCTCCAGCCGAGTCATCAAGCCTTCCATCTCGTGCCGAGACTCGTCTTCAGGCCAAAGCTCCTTGTCGATTCGGCCGACGACTTCTCTCAGTCGACCGATGAAAGGTCCAACTTTGCCCAAGCGAATGTGCGCTCGGAGCAGATCTCGATTGGCGTCCTCGCCGAGTGGAATGTTCTCAAGAATCGACCGCTCGACGTCAGCCGCTTCAACCTCCGCGTCCAAGCAAAAATCTGCAAAGACAGGACGAGCAAACAGTCAGCGCAGAATGAGATGCACGGTCCACAAGCACTCGGAAAAACAGAAATTACCACCAAGAAGCACTATCATCTTCCGGGCCCAATCACTGACGTAATTTTCCTGTGCTATGCACCGCCTGTTCAACACTTTCATCTGCCCCATCAGCTCTGTCCTTTGTCTCCCCATTTTCTCCACTTCAGCAGTCAATGCCTTGTTTGCCTCACGGGCCTGCTCCAAGGACTTTTCCCGTTCCGCGAGAACATCCTTCATACCAGCCATTGCAATCAGTGATGCATCCAGTTCACCAGCAAACTGAAACTTTTCAGCCCTCAGAGTCTCGTACGCTGCTACCATCTCGCAAGTTTTCTGCAAGTCAGCACCAAGAGACGGTCAGACAAATTGAACAAGGACAACAATAAAAATTCTAAGTTCTTTAGACCCCTGCCGACGCAAGCAGTCGTCAGCGGTCTCGGGGACTACACCCAGTGGGTTCACTAAGAGTGACCCCACTGGCATGAAACTCAAATAGGTCAGCCCTATTGAGCTACATGACAATGAACAAGCCTATGAGGCTACTACTACCCGACCTGAGTAAAATTACACTCGGGGAATCATCCAGTAGGTGCACTCCGAGTGCCCCAACTGTTAACATTCGAACAGATTAATTTTTGATTTGATCAAGTTAAATAAAATGTGTATAAAGACAACTGACGGTGCAAGCACTCGACAGAAGTCTCAGGGACTACACCCACTGGGTTCACTAAGAGTGAACCCATTGCAAAAGATCATACGATATCCGAGCACACCCAGTGGGTTACAAGAGGAAAGTAAATACGTACTAGCCCACTTACTCGGATATCGTCCCGCAATTCCAAGCTTCGCTTGTACAAGGACGCGATGGAGTTGTACGCCTTCTTGGCCTCTCCCGCCATCAGCTCCGCCTGCACCATGGCCCCCTTGGCAGCTCCCAGCTGATCTTCTGGGAGGCGCTGGACGTTGTACTCGACAGTCGACGGGCCTGGCATCGTAGGAGGCACCTTGGGCATCCCAAGGCTTGCTCCAGTCGGTTCAGCAGCGATTGGCGCCGTTTCAGTCGGCGGCGCGTCCATGGCGAGAGTGGTAACCGGCGGAACAGCCTCAAGGACAGGCACCGCAGCTTGCCCGGACCTCCTCTGGTCGCCCTCCTCCACATAGATCACCTCTGAGGAAAGCCCGACCGAACGGCGTGAGACCACAGGAAAAAGACAAGACCAAAGATAGAATTCATGATGCAGTAATATAAACTCTCAGAATCGCCACGACGCACCTGGCTGGGATGTGACAACGTTGTCCATGTCCATGGGATCGTCCCCTTGGCGTGCCGGAGAGGTGGCAGAGGTAGCAGCTCTGTCGAGTGCCATTTGTTCGACCAATAAGAAGAGATTCGATCAAATACTGAAAGAAGATAGAAGAACCATGCACTTACGTTGAGGTGATGGGAATCGTGACCCTCATCCGCGGCAGAGCCTTCCGAGGCTTAGATTCACTCGGTTTAGCCACCTTGGAGGGTTGAACGCAGGTTCAGCAGCAGAGTCCCTGGTCCTCTTTGTGCTCCGAACACTCGGAGCCACGGGAACGGCTGGCGAAGCACTCGGTACCACAGGAGCAGCTTGCGGAGCTGGCGGCGCACTCGAGGATGCTGGAGGAGCTGAAGGAGCCACAGGTTCATGACGGCGCTTAGTCCGAGACTCTGGCGGTGGAGGTGGTGAGTTCTGCTCCTCATCTGCCTCTTCTTCTTTTGCGGACTCCTCTTCCGTCTCCCCACTGTCGGAGACGTACTCGCCGCTCTCCACGCTGCCCTCTTGGCTGCCTTCCTCCTCCTCGGCCGGACTCCCGTTCGAGACGGGAGAAAACCAGTTAGTCCACTCCTGCACAAGATACAGTCGACAACATCAGACGTCAGATAGTGATTCAAGAAAGCAATAAATCTAAGACAGTTGTGTGCACTCGACAAGTTGTACTCACTGCGTTTGGAGGAGGGTTGTCCGCCCGAAAGGCCTTCACTCGCCGAGCTCCTCTAGGGTTTTCGCAGGCGCCGGTGATGTTGAGGACCCACGACGCCACCATCTCCCCGGTCACGCACTCGACGTTAGTCTGAGTGGAGTCCTCAGGCCCTGTGTAATGCCACATGGCGTGGTGTCGAGCTTGTAGAGGCTGGATACGCTGACCCAGGAAGACCTCCAGCAAATCTATGCCAATGACTCCCCTTCGGACCACCTCTACAAGCGCATCGACCAGAGGCTGGATCTGGGTTTTCTCCGCCTTCGTGAGCGTGAGCTGCCTAGGAGGAGCCGGTCGGTCTAAGCTAAAAGGAGGGAGTCCAGTGGTAGCATTCGGGCAAGCAACGTCCTGGCAGTAGAACCATGTCGACTGCTAGTTCCTAACAGATTCACTCAACTGCAGAGCAGGATAGCTACTTTTACTTTTCTTTTGGAAGCCTAAGCCTCCGCAGAGCTGGAGAAGGTGGGTTTTGTCATCCGACTGGCTAAGTCGTTTGATGGTCTGGGATCTAGCAGAGAAGATATGTTTGAAAAGCCCCCAATGGGGAGGACAGCCGATGAAACACTCGCACAGCACAACGAAGGCAGAGAGATGAGCTATGGCATTGGGAGGAAAATGGTGGAGCTGCGCCCCGAAGTGGTTCATGATACCTTTGAAGAAGGGTGAGGAGTAAGAGAGAAACCTCTGTACACATGGCTCAGCAGCAAGACGCGCTCCCCCTCCCGGGGCGCCGACTTGGTCTCGCCTTCCGCCGGCAACCTCCACGACTTGTGCGCAATCATCCCATGCTCCACCAACTCCAGCAGGTTCTCCTCCGTCACCGTGGAGGGGAGGAAATTCCCCTGGATCCACCCCGCCGGTAGCGTTCGCTGCCCGCTGGGCAGGAGCCGTCGCCTTCCCCTTCTTCTTCTTCGCCTCTAGCTTGCTAGTCTGCCCCTTTGTCATGGCGGAGGCTGCGGATCCGCGAGGGAGAAGAAGAAGGAAGGGGCTTGGGATGCGCAGGAGGTGGCGAGAGAAGCGGGGCAGGCAAGTGCACGATATCCGGCGAGTGTAACGAAAAAACCCTCGCCGCTGAGGTTTAAATAAGGTTCCGACTGGGTCACTGGCAAGTGGCCCCAAAATCTTATCCCCCGACCGGTCGCAGCGATATCAGTGGAGGAGATGAAGGTGCAGGAATCGAGGCGTCAGGTACTACTCGAGCGCAATGTCGTCATCCCCGCTGAGCGCGTGGCAACCGAAATTTGAGGATCCCGGAAAATCCACCGCTGTCAGTTGACTGGTCACGTCAGAAGATACCACGGAAGCACTCGGTTCCCGACAGTCCATTCCACAAATACTTCCACTCGGATCGTTGGTCAAAGACGATAAAATGGATCGAGGCAAGCAACGCCAAAGTCGCATCTGTACCAGTCGGATCCATACTTCAAGCATCGCTTCGTCGTTCCAACCCCAATCCATTCGGGGACTAATGATGGGGTTATAGTCCTAGGGTAGGGTCATAGGCCTGCCCTATAAGTCCTACCCAAGGACTACCCTTCATAAGGGATAAGACCCTTGGTCAGTTCCGACTGAATTAAGGATTTCCCATCATCCAGTCGGTAATGAATCCTCCACCGTCCAGTCGGAGACGAACATTCGGAGTGTATCAAACTAACCGACTGGATTCCACTCTGTGCATCGTAACCCCCCTGGAGGGAAACGGTCGTACGTTTCCATGTGCCTTTATTAGCATTTAAGACATACGTTACCTGTAACATAGGCATTTATTCGCCACTACTCCACCCCTGTGCACCGAACCGTTGTGGAGGGCAGCGCACTCTATATAAGCCGCCCTCCCCCACTGGTGCAAGGGTTAGCAATTCACTGTAATCCATATTCCACTCGACAACAAGCTCCCAGAGCACTGAGACGTAGGGCTATTACCTCCACCGTACAGGGGCCTGAACTCATACAACCTCGTCGTAGCTAAGGCTCTGCCCATCCTTTCGTACCCTACACATCTACTGTCTGACTTATACCCACGACAGGAACCCTTGGGCCGGTTACGGGCAACTCGTCAAAACTCGCAGTTTTGGCCTATTGAGGCCAGTTTTGTATGCTATTACTCACTGATTTTGGGTCCCGCTTCGATCCGAACATTTCGGGAACCCCGGGGTCCGGTTACCTGGAACTCGTCAAAACTCGCAGTTTTGGCCCATTCCGGCCGGTCTTGTATGCTATTAGTCACTGATTTTGGGTCCCGCTGTGATCCAAAAATTTCGGGAACCCCGGGGTCCGGTTATGGGGAACTCGTCAAAACTCGCAGTTTTAACCTATTCTCGCGAGTTCTGTATGCTATTACTCACTGATTTTGGGTCCTACTACGGCACCAGAAATCCCCGGCAACGGCGCCAGAAATCCTTCTGCTACCTCTTGAGCTTGCGTTGGTTTTTCCCTTGATGAGGAAAGGGTGATGCAGCACAGGAGCAGTAAGTATTTCCCTCAGTTTGAGAACCAAGGTATCAATCCAGTAGGAGAATCGCGCCAATTACGGAGTACCTACGCAAACACAAAAGAGCTTGCACCCAACGCTATAAAGGGGTTGTCAATCCCTTCAAGATTGATTGCAAGTGAGATCTGAAGGCGGAAAGTGCAACGAAGTAAAAGTGTAAGGCTGAAAATATGGTGCGAAATAGACCCGAGGCCATAGTGTTCACTAGAGGCTTCTCTCAAAATAGCAAATAATACGGTGGGTGAACAAATTACTGTCGAGCAATTGATAGAACCGCGCAAAGTCATGACGATATCTAAGGTAATGATCATACATATAGGAATCACGTCCGAGACAAGTAGACCGATACTTTTTGCATCTACTACTATTACTCCACACATCGACCGCTATCCAGCATGCATCTAGTGTATTGAGTTCATGACGAACAGAGTAACGCCTTAAGCAAGATGACATGATGTAGAGGGATAAACTCAAACCAATGATGAAAACCCCATCTTTTTACCCTTGATGGCAACAACACGATACGTGCCTCGCTACCCCTTCTGTCACTTGGTGAGGTCACCGCATGGTATGAACCCAAAACCAAGCACTTCTCCCATTGCAAGAATCATAGCTCAAGTTGTCCAAACAAAACCCACAACTCAAAGGGAATTACAAGGATATGAAATCATGCATATAAGAGATCAGAAGAAACTCAAATAAGATTCATATATAATCTGATCATAAATCCAAAATTCATCGGATCTCGAAAAATACACCGCAAAGAAGATTACATCAGATAGATCTCCATGAAGATCATGGAGAACTTTGTATTGAAGATCCAAGAGAGAGAAGAAACCATCTAGCTACTAGCTATGGACCCGAAGGTCTACGGTGAACTACTCACGCATCATCGAAGAGGTCATGGTGTTGATGAAGAATCCCTCTGTATCCGAATCCCCCCTCCGGCAGGGCACCAGAACGTGCCCCAGATGGGATCTTGCGGAGACAGAAGCTTGCGGCGGCGGAAAAGTGTTTTCGTGTGTCTCTCCCGCAGTTTTGGAATTTTTCTGAATTTATAGGTGATACGTCCATTTTGCATCATGCTTTCATGTTGATATTTATCGCTTTATGGACTATTATTATACTTTGTGGAACCTTACTTATGCCTTTTCTCTCTTATTTTGCAAGGTTTATTTGAAGAGGGAGAATACCGGCAGCTGGAATTCTGGACTGGAAAAGGAACAAGTCTGAGTCCTCTATTCTGCGCAACTCCAAATGCCCTGAAAATCAACATGGATTTTTTGGGAATATATAAAAAATACTGGGCGAAAGAAGTGTCAGAGGGGAGCAGCCAGGGGCCCACAAGCCTGGTTGCCGCCGCATACCCCTCTGGCCGCGGCAACAGGGCTTGTGGGCACCCTGGTGGCCCACTGTCCCCCCTCTTTTGCTATATGAAGGGTTTCGTCCAAGAAAAAATCAAGGTGGATCTTTTTCGTGGATTCTCCGCCACCACGAGCCGGAACTTGAGCAGAACCAATCTAGGGCTCCGGCAGGACGATCCTGCCAGGGAAACTTCCCTCTGGAGGGGGAAATCGTCGCCTTCGTCATCACCAACACTCCTCTCGTCGGAGGGGAGTCATATCCATCAACATCTTCATCAGCACCATCTCCTCTCCGAACCCTAGTTCATCTCTTGTAACCAATCTCCTTCTCGCGACTCCGATTGGTACTTGTAAGGTGGCTAGTAGTGTTGATTACTCTTTGTAGTTGATGCTAGTTGGATTACTTGGTGGAAGAGTTTATGTTCAGATCCTTGATGCTACTCATTACACCTCTGATCTTGATTATGATTATTCTTTGTGAGTAGTTACTTTCGTTCCTGAGGACATGGGATAAGTCATGCTAATAATAGTCATGTGAACTTGGTATTCGTTCGGTATTTTGATATGTTGTATGCTGTTTTTCCTCTAGTGGTGTTATGTGAACATCGACTACATAACACTTCACCATATTTGGGCCTAGAGGAAGGCATTGGGGAGTAGTAAGTAGATGATGGGTTGCTAGAGTGACAGAAGCTTAAACCCCAGTCTATGTGTTGCTTCGTAAGGGACTGATTTGGATCCACTAGTTTAATGCTATGGTTAGACGTTGTCTTAATTCTTCTTTCTTAGTTGCGGATGCTTGCGTGAGGGGTTAATCATAAGTCGGATGCTTGTCCCAGTAAGGGCAGTACCCAAGCGCCGGTCCACCCACATATCAAACTATCAAAGTAACGAACGCGAATCATACGAACATGATGAAACTAGCATGACAGAAATTCCCGTGTGTCCTCGGGGGAGTTTTTCCTCTTATAAGACTTTGCTTAGGCATGTCCCTTGCTACAAAAGTGATTA